>NW_026111591.1:300000-474506 GCF_024679095.1 Eriocheir sinensis | reverse complement strand
ATTTTTTTTTGTGTTTTGTATATATTTTTTTATACATATTTACATTATTTAATTTTTTTTTGTATATATATTTGATACAAATTTACGTTATTTTAAGTCTATATGTTTACATATTTTCATTCAAATTTACATTATTTTATGTGTATTTTGTATATGTATTTCAATAAAAATTTACCTATTTTTATATGTTTTTTGTATATTTATTTTCATACAAGTTTAAATTATTTTTGTGTATTTTTGTATATAGTTTTATACAAATTTAGGTTATTTTATGTGTATTTTGTATATCTATTTTCATTCAAATACACATTCTTTTCATGATATTTTGTTTATTTATTTTGACACGAATTAACATTATTTAATGTGTATTTTGTATATACATTTTTATTTTTATTTTGAATATATATTTCTATAGAAATCTGCATTATTTTATGTGTATTCGTATATATATTTTGAAACAAATTTACATTATTTTATGTGTATTTTGCATATTTTTTCAATACAAATTTACCTTATTGTATGTGCATTTTGTATATTAATTTTAATACAAATTTGATTAATCTATGTGTATTTTTGTATATGTATTTTTATAGAAATATGCTTTATTTTATGGGTATTTTGCATCTTTATTTTCATACAAATTTACATTATTTTATTGATATTCTGTGTATTTATTTTGATATGATTTTACATTATTCTATGTGTATTTTGTATATATATTTTATATAAAATGTTTTTTTTTTTTCATTTCATATAAATAGACATTATTTTATGTGTTTTTTGTACATGTATTTAAATACAAATTGAACTAGTTATATGTGTATTTTGTGTATCTATTTTGTATATATATTTTCATAGAAATCTACTCTATTTTATGAGTATTCGTATATATAGTTTTATACAAATTTATGTTATTTTATGAGTATTTTGTATATCTATTTTCATACAAATTTACTTTATTGTACGTGCATTTTGTATATTTATTTTAATACAAATTTAACTATTTTATATGTATTTTTTGTATATATATTTTTATGCAAATATGCGTTATTACATGGATATTTGCATCTTTATTTTCATACAAATTTACATTATTTAATTGATTTTCTCTTTATTTATTTTGATACGATTTAACATTATTCTATGTGTATTTTTTATATTTTTTTTATACATATTTACATTATTTAATGTTCATTTTGTATATATATTTTATCCAAATTTACATTATTTTATGTGTATTTGTTTATATATTTCCATACAAATTTACATTATATTATGTGTTTTTTGTATATATATTTTTCTGCGTATTTAAATTATTTTATGTGTATTTTGTATATACATTTTCATAAAAAAATTACGTTATTTTATTGCGTGTATAAGTATATATTTGATACAAATTTTATACAAATTCATGTTATTTAATATGTATTTTTATATATATTTTCATACAAATTTATATTATTTTATGTGTATTTTTTCATATATTTTATTACAAATTTACCTTATTTTATGTTTATTTTTAGATTATTTCATAGGTATTTTGTATACATATTTTTATACTCATTTATATTATGTAAAGCGTGTTTTGTATATATATTTTTATGCAAATTTATTTTATGTTCATTTTTGTACATATATTTTTATAGAAATTTGCGTTATTTTATGTATATAGTTTTATATAAATTTACGTTATTTTATGTGCTTTTTGTATATTTATATTTATACAAATACACATTCTTTTATTGGTATATTGTTTATTTACATTTATACGAATTTACATTATTTTATGTGTATTTTGTATACATTTTTTTATACGTATTTACTTAATATTATGTGTATTTTGTATATGTATTTTTATAGAAATCTACGTTCTTTTATATGTATTTTGTATATGTATTTTTATAGAAATCTACGTTATTTTATGTGTATTCGTATATATATTTTAAAACAAATTTCCATTATTTTATATGTATTCAAATAGTTTATGTGTATTTTGGTATCAATATTTTTTAAAAAAAATGCGTTATATTATAGGTATTTTGCATCTTAATTTTCATACAAATTTACATTATTTTATTAATTTTCTGTGTATATATTTTGATATGATTTTACATTATTCTATTTGTGTTTTGTATATATTTTTTTATACATATTTACATTATTTAATGTATATTTTGATTATATATTTCATACAAATTTACGTTATTATATGTGTATTTGTTTATATATTTTCTTTCAAATTTACATTATTTTATATGTATTTTGTATATGTATTTCAATACAAATTAACCTAATTTTATGTGTATTTTGTATATTTCTTTTCATACAAATTTAAATTATTTTTGTGTATTTTTGTATATAGTTTTATACAAATTTAGGTTATTTTATGTACGGATTTACATTATTTAATGTGTGTTTTGTATATATATTTTTATCCAAAGTTACTTTATTTTACGTTCATTTTTGGACATATTTTTTATGGAAATTAGCGTTATTTTATAGTATTTCTATATGTTTTCTCATACAAATTTACATTATTTTATTGATATTTTGTTTATTTAGTTTGATACGAATTACATGATTATATGAGTATTTTATACATATTTTTTATACGTATTTACATTACTTAATGTGTATTTTGTTTATATATTTTTAAACAAATTTACGTTATTATATGTATTTTTATAAATATTTTGATACAAATTTACATTATTTTATGTATTTTCGATATACATTTCAATTCAAATTTAGCTTATTTTATCTGTATTTTGTATATCTATTTTCATGAATTTAATAACTTCTGTGTATTTTTGTATATAGTTTTATACAAATTTACGTTATTTTATGTGTATTTTGTATATTTATATTTATACAAATACACTCTTTTATTGGTATTTTGTTTATTTATTTTGATACGAATTTACATTATTTTATGTGTATTTTGTATACATTTTCTTATACGTATTTACTTCATTTTATGTGTATTTTGTATATATATTTTTATACAAATCTACGTTATTTTATGTGTATTCGTATATATATTTTGAAACAAATTTACATTGTTTTATATGTATTTTGCATATCTATTTCAATACAGATTTACCTTATTGTATGTGTATTTTGTATATTTATTTTAATATAAATTAATTTTTTCATGTGTTTTTTGGTATATATATTTTTATAAAAAATGCGTTATTTAATGAGTATTTTGCATCTTTATTTTCATACAAATTTACATTGTTTTATTAATATTCAGTGTATTTATTTTGATACGATTTTACATTATTCTATTTGTGTTTTGTTTATATTTTTTTTATACATATTTACATTATTTAATGTGTATTTTGTATATTTTAAAACAAATTTACGTTATTTTATGCGCATCTGTTAAAATATTTTGATACAAATTTACATTATTTTATGTATTTTGTATATATATTTTAAAACAAATTTAGTTTATTTTATGTATATTTTGTATATCTATTTTCATTCCTATCAAAATAAATAAACAAAATAGCAATAAAATAATGTAAATTTGTATGAGAAAACATATACAAATACACATAAAATAACGCAAATCTCTAAAAAAATATATGTACAAAAATGCACATAAAATAAAGTAAATTTGCATAAAAATATATATACAAAACACACATTAAATACTGTAAATGCGTACATAAAATTACCTAAATTTGTATAAAGCTATATACAAAAATACAGAAATTTTTTTAAAATTTGTATGAAAAGAAATATACAAAATACACATAAAATTAGGTAAATTTGTATTGAAATACATATACAAAATACACATAAAATAATGTAAATTTGAATGAAAATATATAAACAAATACACTTAAAATAACGTAAATTTGTATAAATTATATATGCAAGATACACATTAAATAATGTAAATGTGTATAAAAAAATATATACAAAAATGAAATAGAATAATGTAAAATCCTATCAATATAAATACACAGAATATCAATAAAATAATGTAAATTTGTATGAAAAGAAAGATGCAAAACTCCCATAAAATAGTGCATTTTTTATAAAAATATATATACCAAAATACACATAAAATATTTAAATTTGTATTGAAATAAATATACAAAATACATATACAGTAAGGTAATTATGTATTGAAAGAGATATTCAAAAATACATATAAAACAAAGTTAATTTGTTTCAAAATATATATACGAATACACATAAAATAACGTAGATTTCTATAGAAATATATATAGAAAATACACATGAAATTATGTAAATACGTATAAAAATATATATACAAAATACATATCTAGGTAAATTCGTGTCAAAATAAATAAACAAAATATCATGAAAAGAATGTATTTGCATAAAAATAAATAGTAGATAATAAATTTGTATGAAATATATATGCAAGATACACATTAAATAATGTAAATATGTAAAAAAATATATATACAAAAAACAAATAGAATAATGTGAAATCGTAACAAAATAAATACACAGAATATTAATAAAATAATGTAAATTTGTATGAAAATAAAGATGCAAAATTCCCATCAAATACCGCATTTTATAAAATATATATACCAAAATACACATAAAATAGCTAAATTTGTATTGAAATAAATATACAAAATGCACATACAATAAGGTAAACTTGTATTGAAAGAGATATGCAAAATACATATAAAACAATGTAATATAATATAATATAATATATTATAATATAAATATATATAAATATATATAAATTTATATAAATATGTATGAAATATATAGTATAATCTAAATTCATAATTAAATTAAGAAAATTAATAAATAATGTAATTTTGGATGGAAATAGATATACAAAATACAGATAAAATAAGCTAAATTTGAATTGAAATGTATATACAAAATACAATATTTTATGTGTATATTTGTATTAATATTAAGGTTATTTTATGTGTATTTTGTATTTATATTTTCATCCAAAACTACATTATTTTATTGATATTTTCTTAATTTAATTCGATACGAATTTAGATTATTTCATAGGTATTTTCTATACATATTTTTATACTCATTTACATTATCTAATGTGTGTTTTGTATATATATTTTTATGCAAATTTATTTTATGTTCCTTTTTGTACATATATTTTTATAGAAATTTGCGTTATTTTATGTATATAGTTTTATATAAATTTACGATATTTTATGTGCATTTTGTATATTTATATTTATACAAATACACATTCTTTTATTGGTATATTGTTTATTTACATATATACGAATTTACATTATTTTATGTGTATTTTGTATGCATTTTTTATACGTATTTACTTAATTTTATGTGTATTTTGTATATGTATTTTTATAGAAATCTACGTTATTTTATGTGTATTCGTATATATATTTTAAAACAAATTTCCATTATTTTATATGTATTTTGCATATCTATTTCAATACAAATTTACCTTATTGTATGTGCATTTTGTATATTTATTTTAATACAAATTGAAATATTTTATGTGTATTTTGGTATCAATAATTTTGTATAAAAAAAATATGTGCAAAACACAAATAGAATAATGTAAAATCGTATCAAAATAAATACACAGAATTTTAATAAAATAATGTAAATTTGTATGAAAATACAGAAGCAAAATACCCATAAAATAACGCATTTTTTTTTATTTATAAAAATATATATCCCAAAATACAATTTAATTTGTATTAAAATAAATATACAAAAAACACATACAATAAGGTAAATTTGTATTGAAATAGATATGCAAAATACATATAAAACAATGTAAATTTGTTTCAAAATATATATACGAATACACATAAAATAACGTAGATTTCTATAAAACTATATACAAAAATACACAAAAGTAGTTAAATTTGTATGAAAATATATACAAAATACACACAAAATAAGCTAAATTTGAATTGAAATATATATACAAAATACACATATTTTGCATATCTATTTTCAAACAAATTTAAATTATTTTTGTGTATTTTTGTATATATTTATTTTTGTTATACATAGAATAATGTAAAATCGTATCAAAATAAGTCACAGAATATCAATAAAATAATTTAAATTTGTATGAAAATAAAGATGCAAAATACCCATAAGATAAAGCATTTTTTTTAAAATATATATACAAAAATACACATAGAATAATTAAATTTGTATTAAAATTAATATACATAATGCACACATACAAAAAGGTATATATGTATTGAAAAAAAAAAGCAAAATACAAATAAAACAGTGTAAATTTGTTTCAAAATATATATACGAATACACATAAAATAACGTGTATATTGTATATCTATTTTCATACAAATACACATTCTTTTATTGATATTTTGTTTATTTAATTTGACGCGAATTTACATTATTTAATGTGTATTTTATATATATATTTTTATACGTGTTTACATCATTTGATGTGTATTTTGTATATATATTTCTTTAGAAATCTACGTTGATTTATGAGTATTCGTATATAGATTTTGAAATAAATTTACACTGTTTTATGTGTATTTTGCATATTTTTTCAATACAAATTTACCTTATTGTATATGCATTTTGTATATTAATTTTAATACAAATTTAATTATGCTATGTGTATTTTTGTATATGTATTTTTATAAAAACATGCTTTATTTTATGGGTATTTTGCTTTTTATTTTCATACAAATTTACATTATTTTATTTATATTTTTTTTATTTTTTTTAAACAATTTTACATTATTCTATGTGTATTTTGTATATCTATTTTTATACGTATTTACTTAATTTTATGTGTATTGTGTATATATATTTTTATAGAAATCTACGTTATTTTATGTGTATTCGTATATATATTTTGAAACAAATTTACATTGTTTTATATGTATTTTTGCATATCTCTTTCAATACAAGTTTACCTTATTGTATGTGCATTTTGTATATTTATTTCAATACAAATTTAAATATTTTATGTGTATTTTGGTATATATATTTTTATAAGAAATGCGCTAATTGATGGGAATTTTGCATCTTTATTTTCATACAAATTTACATTATTTTATTAATATTCGGTGTATTTATTTTGTTACGACTTCACATTATTCTATATGTTTTTTGTATATATTTTTTTTTACATATTTACATTATTTAATGTGTATCTTGCATATATATTTTATACAAATTTATTATCTATTATTTATTTTCATGCAAATACACATTCTTTTCATGATATTTTGTTTATTTATTTTGGCACGAATTTACCTAGATATGTTTTTTGTATATATATTTTTATACGTATTTACATAATTTCATGTGTATTTTGTATATATATTTCTATAGAAATCTACGTTATTTTATGTGTATTCGTATATATATTTTGAAACAAATTAACTTTGTTTTATATGTATTTTTGAATAGCTCTTTCAATACATATTTACCTTACTGTATATGCATTTTGTATATTTATTTCAATACAAATTTAAATATTTTTTGTGTATTTTGGTATATATATTTTTATAAAAAATGCGCTATTTTATGGGAATTTTGAATCTTTCTTTTCATACAAATTTATATTATTTTATTGATATTCTGTGTATTTATATTGATAGGATTTTACATTATTCTATTTCTTTTTTGTATATATTTTTTTGTACACATTTACATTATTTAATGTGTATCTTGCATATATATTTTATACAAATTTACGTTATTTTAAGTGTATTTGTTTATATATTTTCATTCAAATTTACATTATTTTATGTGTATTTTGTATATGTATTTCAATACAAATTTACCTAATTTTATGTGTATTTTGTATATTTCTTTTCATACAAATTTTAAACATTTTTGTTTATTTTTGTATATAGTTTTATACAAATTTAGGTTATTTTATGTACGCATTTACATTATTTAATGTGTGTTTTGTATATATATTTTTATGCAAATTTACTTTATTTTATGTGCATTTTTGTACATATTTTTTTTAGAAATTTGTGTTATTTTATGTGTATTTGTATATGTTTCCTCATACAAATTTACATTATTTTATTGCTATTTTGTTTATTTATTTTGATACGAATGAAAAAAGATATACAAAATATACATAAAATAAACTAAATTTGTATTAAAATATATATACAAAATACATAAAATAATGTAAATTTGTATCAAAATATTTTAACAGATGCGCATAAAATAACGTAAATTTGTTTTAAAATATACAAAATACACATTAAATAATATAAATATGTATAAAAAAATATATACAAAACACAAATAGAATAATGTAAAATCGTATCAAAATAAATACACTGAATATTAATAAAACAATGTAAATTTGTATGAAAATAAAGATGCAAAATACCCATTAAATAACGCATTTTTTTATAAAAATATATATACCAAAATACACATGAAAAAATTAATTTGTATTAAAATAAATATACAAAATACACTTACAATAAGGTAAATCTGTATTGAAATAGATATGCAAAATACATATAAAACAATGTAAATTTGTTTCAAAATATATATAGCTAGATTTGTATAAAAATATATATACAAAATACACATAAAATGAAGTAAATACGTATAAAAAAATGAATACAAAATACACATAAAATAATGTAAATTCGTATCAAAATAAATAAACAAAATACCAATAAAAGAATGTGTATTTGTATGAATATAAATATACAATATACACATAAAATATCGTAAATTTGTATTAAACTATATACAAAAATACACAGAAGTAATTAAATTAAATAAATGTTAAATAATGAAAATGCGTATAAAAATATATATACAAAGTACATATAAAATAATACAAATTTAATTATTCTATGTTTATTTTCGTATATGTATTTTCATAAAAAAATGCTTTATTTTATGAGTATTTTGCATCTTTATTTTCATACAAATTTACTTTATTTTATTGATATTCTGTGTATTTATTTTGATACGATTTTACATTATTCTATGTATATTTTGTATATATATTTCATACAAATGAACGTTATTTTATGTGAATTTGTTTTCATTTTATACAAATATACATTATTTCATGTGTATTTTGTACTTGTATTTAAATGCAATTTTAACTAATTATATGTGTATTATGTATATCTTTTTTCATACAAATCGGAATTAATTTTGTTTATTTTAGTATATATTTTTATTCAAATTTTCGTAGTTTTATGTGTATTTTGTATATTTATTTTCCTACAAATATACGTTCTTTTATCAGAATTTTGTTTATTTATTTTGATACGTATTTTCATTATTTTAGATGGATGTGATATATATATTTTTATACTTATTTACATAATTTTATATGTATTTTGAATATATATTTTCATAGAAATTTACTCTATTTTATGTGTATTCGTATATATATTTTGATACAAATTTACATTATTTATGTGTATTTCGCATATCTATTTCAATACAAATTTTCTTTATTGTATGTGCCTTTTGTATATTTATTTTGATACAAATTTAATTATTTTATGTGTATTTTTGTATATATATTTTTAAACAAATATGCGTTATTATATGGGTATTTTGCATCTTTATTTTCATACAAATTTACATTATTTTATTGACAGTCTGTTTATTTATTTTGATACGATTTTACGTTATTCTGTGAATTTTGTATATATATTTTTAGACATATTTACATTATTTAATGTATATTTTGTACATATATTTTATGGAAATTTACGTTATCTTATGTGTATTTGTTTATATATTTTCATACAAATTTACATTATTTTATGTGTATTTTGTATAAGTATTTCAATAAAAATTTGCCTAATTTCATGTGTATTTTGCATATCAATTTTCAAACAAATTAAATTTTTTTTGTGTATTTTTTTATATATTTTTATACAAATTTTGTTATTTTATTTGTATTTTGTATATATATTTTCCTACAAATATACATTCTTTTAGAGGAAATTTTGTTTATTTATTTTGATACGAATTTACATTATTTTATGTGTATTTTGTATATATATATATATATATACATATATATATATATATATATATATATATATATATATATATATATATATATATATATATATATATATATATATATATATATATATACATATATTTTCTATGTATTTACATTATTTTATGTGTATTTTGTATATATATTTTCATAAAAAAATTACGTAATTTTATTGTGTGTATTCGTATATATTTTGATCAAAAATTTCATTATTATATGTGTTTTTTGCATATCTATTTCAATAAAAATCTTCCTTATTGTATGTATATAATTATTTTAATATAAATTCAATTATTTTATGTGTATTTTTGTATATATTTTTTTTTAAATATCAGTTATATAATGGGTATTTTGCATCTTTAATTTTATAAATTTTTACATTACGTACATATCTTTTATACGTATTTACATTATTTAATGTGTATTTTGTTTATATATTTTTATACAAATTTACGTTATTATATGTGTATTTGAATATATATTTTGATACAAATTTACATTATTTTATGTATTTTCTATATTTATTTCAATTCAAATTTAGCTGATTTTATGTGTCTTTTGTATATCTATTTTCATACAAATTTAATTATTTTTGTTTATTTTTGTATATAGTTTTATACAATTTTACGTTATTTTATGTGTATTTTGTATATTTATATTTATACTAGTAAACATTCTTTTATTGGCATTTAGTTTATTTATTTTGATACGAATTTACATTATTTTATGTGTATTTTCTATACATTTTCTTATACGTATTTACTTCATTTTATGTGTATTTTGTATATATATTTTTATAGAAATCTACGTTATTTTATGTGTATTCGTATATATATTTTGAAACGAATTTACATTGTTTTATGTGTATTTTGCTTATCTATTTCAATACAAATTTACCTTATTGTATGTGTATTTTGTATATTTATTATAATACAAATTTAAATATTTTATGTGTATTTTGGTATATATATTTTCATAAAAAAATGCGTTGTTTTATTGCTATTTTGCATCTTTATTTTCATACAAATTTACATTATTTTACTAATATTCTGTGTATTTATTTTGATACTATTCTACATTATTCTATTTGTGTTTTGTACATATTTTTTTTTAAATATATTTACATTATTTAATGTGTATTTTCTATATATATTTCATAAAAATTTACATTATTTTAAGTGTATTTGTTTTTATATTTTCATTCAAATTTTATTTTACATTATTCTATTTGTGTTTTGTACATATTTTTTTTATAGAAATTTACGTTATTTTAAGTGTATTTGTTTATGTATTTTCATTCAAATTTACATTATTTTATGTGTATTTTGTGTATGTATTTCAATACAAATTTACCTAATTTTATGTGTATTTTGTAAATTTATTTTCATACAAATTTAAAATATTTTTGTTTATTTTTGTATATAGTTTGATACAAATTTAGGTTATTTTATGTGTATTTTATATATCTATTTTCATACAAATACACATTCTTTTATTGATATTTTGTTTATTTATTTAGACGCGAATTTATGTGAATTTGTTTTCATTTCATACAAGTTTACATTATTTTATGTGTATTTTGTACATGTATTTAAATACAAATTTAACGAATTATATGTGTATTTTGTATATCTATTTTCATGCAAATTGAAATTTATTTTTTTGTTTTTTGTATATATTTTTATTCAAATTTTCGTAATCTTATAAAAATATATATACCAAAAAACACATAAAATATTTAAATTTGCATTGAAATAAATATACAAAATGCACATACAATAAGGTAAATTTGTATTGAAAGAGATATGCAAAAATACATATAAAACAATGTAAATTTGTTTCAAAATATATATACGAATACAAATAAAAAAACGTAGATTTCTATAAAAATATATATACAAAATACACATAAAACTAAGTAAATACGTATAAAAAAATGTATACAAAATACACATAAAATAATGTAAATTCGAATTAAAATAAATAAAGAAAATACCAATAAAAGAATGTGTATTTGGATAAATATAAATATAGAAAATACACATACAAAATAAATTTAAAATAAGGTAGATTTGTAAAAAAATATATGTACAAAATACACATAAAATAATGTAAAATTATATAAAAATATATATACAAATACACATAAAATACCATGAATTTGTATAAAAATATATATTCAAAATAAATATTGAATAATGTAAAAGCGTATAAAAATATATATACAAATACAGATACAAAAATACACATCGAATAATTAAATTTGTATTAAAATTAATATACAAAATGCGTATATAATAAGGTAAATTTGTATTGAAAAAATATGCAACATACACGTTTACTCATACAAATTTATATTATTTTATTGGTATTTTGTTTATTTATTTTGATGCGAATTATATGATTATATGTGTATTTTGTACATATTTCTTTATACGTATTTACATTATTTAATGAGTATTTTGTTTATATATTTTCATACAAATTTACGTTATTATATGTGTATTTGTATAAATATTTTGATACAAATTTACTTTATTTCATGTATTTTGTATATATATTTCAATTCAAATTTAGCTTATTTCGTGTGTATTTTGTATATATTTTCAAACAAATTTAATTACTTCTGTGTATTTTTGTATATAGTTTTATATAAATTTACGTTATTTTATGTGTATTTTGTATATTTATATTCATACAAATACACATTCTTTTATTGGTATTTTGTTTATTTATTTTGATACGAATTTACATTATTTTATGTGTATTTTGTATACATTTTTTTATACGTATTTACTTCATTTTATGTGTATTTTGTATATATATTTTTATAGAAATCTACGTTATTTTATGTGTATTCGTATATATATTTTGAAACAAATTTACATTGTTTTATATGTATTTTGCATATCTATTTCAATACAAATTTACCTTATTGTATGTGTTTTTTGTATATTTATTTTAATACAAATTAAATTTTTTGATGTGTATTTTGGTATATATATTTTTATAAATAAAAAAATGCGTTATTTTATGGGTATTTTGCTTCTTTTTCTTCATACAAATTTACATTATTTTATTAATATTCTGTGTATTTATTTTGATATGATTTTACATTATTCTATTTGTGTTTTGTATGTATTTTTTTATACAAATTTACGTTATTTTAAGTGTATTTGTTTATGTATTTTCATTCAAATTTACATTATTTTATGTGTATTTTGTGTATGTATTTCAATAGAAATTTACCTAATTTTATGTGTATTTTGTATATTTATTTTCATACAAATTTAAAATAGTTTTGTGTATTTTTGTATATAGTGTGATACAAATTTAGGTTATTTTATGTGTATTTTGTATATCTATTTTCATATAAATACATATTCTTTTATTGATATTTTGTTTATTTATTTTGACGCGAATTTACATTATTTAATGTGTATTTTGTATATATATTTTTATACGTATTTACATCATTTCATGTGTATTTTGTATAGTTTTAAACAAATTTATATTATTTAATGTGTATTTTGTATATATATATTTATAGAAATACACATTCTTTTATTGGTATTTTGTTTATTTATTTTGATACTAATTTACATTATTTTATGTGTATTTTGTATACATTTTTTATACGTATTTACTTAATTTTATGTGTATTTTGTATATATATTTTTATAGAAATCAACCTTATTTCATGTGTATTCGTATATATATTTTGAAACAAATTTACATTGTTTATATGTATTTTGCATATCTATTTTTGTGTATTCTGTATTTATTTTTGTTATATATAGAATAAAGTAAAATCGTATCAAAATAAGTACACAGAATATCAAAAAAATAATTTAAATTTGTATGAAAATAAAGATGCAAAATACCCATAAGATAAAGCATATTTTTTTTTTAAAAACATATACAAAATACACATAGAATAATTAAATTTGTATTAAAATTAATATACAAAATGCACACATACAATAAGGTAAATTTGTATTGAAAAAAAAACGCAAAATACAAATAAAACAGTGTAAATTTGTTTCAAAATATATATACGAATACACATAAAATAACGTAGATTTCTATAGAAATATATATACAAAATACACATGAAATTATGTAAATACGGATAAAAATATATATATAAAATGCATATTAAGTAATGTAAATTCGTGACAAAATAAATAAACAAAATATCATAAAAAAAGAATGTGTATTTGTATGAAAATAAATAATAGATAATAAATTTGTATGTAATATATATGCAAGATACACATTAAATAATGTAAATATGTATAAAAAATATATATACAAAAAACAAATAGAATAATGTAAAATCGTATCAAAATAAATACACAGAATATTAATAAAATAATGTAAATTTGTATAATAAAGATGCAAAATTCCCATCAAATAGCGCATTTCTTATAAAAATATATATAACAAAATACACATAAAATATTTAAATTTGTATTGAAATAAATATACAAAATGCACATACAATGACTTAAACTTCTATTGAAAGAGATATGCAAAAATACATATAAAACAATGTAAATTTGTTTCAAAATATATATACGAATACACATAAAATAACGTAGATTTCTATAAAAATATATAAACAAAATACACATAAAATTAAGTAAATACGTATAAAAAAAATGTAAACAAAATACACATAAAATAATGTAAATTCGAAACAAAATAGATAAACAAAATACCAATAAAAGAATGTATATCTCTTTATTTTAATACAAAATCAAATATTTTATGTTTTTTCGTATATATATTTTTATAAAAAATGTGTTATTTTATGGGTATTTTGCATCTTAATTTTCATAGAAATTTACATTATTTTATTAATATTTTTTGTATTTATTTTGATACGATTTTACATTATTTTATTTATGTTTTGTATATATTTTTTTATACATATTTACATTATTTAATGTGTTTTTTGTATATATATTTGTTACATATTTACGTTATTTTAAGTTATTTTATGTGTATTTGTTTATATATTTTCACACAAATTTACAATATTTTATGGGTATTTCGTATATATATTTCAAAAGAAATTTACCTAGTTTTATATGTATTTTGAATATCTATTTTCATACAAACTCAAATTATTTTTATGTATTTTTGTATATATTTCAATACAAGTTTTAGTTATGTTATGTGTATTTTGTAAATGTATTTTCATTCAAATATATATTATTTTATTGGTATTTTGTTGATTTATATTGATACGAATTTACATTATTTTATATGTACTTTGTATATATATTTTTATACGCATTTACATTATTTAATATTTATTTTGAATATATAATTTTATACAAATTCATGGTATTTTATGTGTATTTGTATATATATTTTCATATAAATTTACATTATTTTATGTGTATTTTGTACATATATTTCATTACAAATTTACCTTATTTTATGTTTATTTTGTATGTGTATTTTGTACATTTATATTTATACAAATACACATTCTTTTATTGGTATTTTGTTTATCTATTTTGTTTAGAGTTTACATTATTTTATGTGTATTTTGTTTACATTTTTTTATACGTATTTACTTAATTTTATGTGTATTTTGTATATATATATTTTTATAGAAATCTACGTTATTTTATGTGTATTCGTATATATATTTTGAAACAAATTTACATTGTTTTATATGTATTTTTGCATATCTCTTTCAATAGAAGTTTACCTTATTGTATGTGCATTTTGTACATTTATTTCAATACAAATTTAAATATTTTATGTGTATACATGTACAAAAAATACATAGAAAATGTCGATTTGTATGAAATGGAAACAAATACATTTTATATAAAATATATATACAAAATACACACAGAATAATGTAAAATCCTATTAAAATAAATACACAAAATATCAATAAAATAATGTAAATTTGTATGAAAATAAAGATGCAAAATACTCATAAAATAAAGCATATTTTTATAAAAATACATATACAAAAATACACATAGATTAATCAAATTTGTATTAAAATTAATATACAAAAAGCACATACAATAAGGTAAATTTGTATTGAAAAAATATGCAAAATACACATAAAACAATGTAAATTTGTTTCAAAATATATATACGAATACACATAAAATAACGCAGATTTCTATAGAAATATATATACAAAATACACTTGAAATAATGTAAATACGTATAAAATATATATATACAAAATACACATTAAATAATGTTAATTCGTGTCAAAATAAATAAACAAAATATCATGAAAAGAATGTGTATTTGTATGAAAATAGATATACAAAATACACATAAAATAACCTAAATTTGTATAAAACTATAAACAAAAATAATTTAAACTTGAATGAAAATAAATATACAAAACACATATAAAATTAGGTAAATTTGTATTGAAATACATATACAAAATACACATAAAATAATGTAAATTTGAATGAAAATATATAAACATATAGACTTAAAATAACGTAAATTTGTATCAAATATATATACAAAAAACACATTAAATAATGTAAATATGTATAAAAAAATATATACAAAACACAAATAAAATAATGTAAAATCGTATCAAAATAAATACAGAAAATATTAATAAAATAATGTAAATTTGTATGAAAATTAAGATGCAAAATACCCATAAAATAACGCATTTTTTATAAAAAATATATATACGAATAAACATAAAATATTTGATTTTGTATTAAAATAAATAGATATACAAAATACACATAAAATAAGCTAAATTAAATGAAAAATATATACAAAATACATATAGAATAATGTAAAACCGTATCAAAATAAATACACAGAATATCAATAAAATAATGTAATTTTGTATGAAAATAAAGATGCAAAATACTCATAAAATAAAGCATATTTTTTTTAAAAAAACAAAAATACACATAGAATAATTAAATTTGTATTAAAATTAATATACAAAATGCACGTACAATAAGGTAAATTTGTATTGAAAAAATATACAAAATGCACATTAAAGCGTAAATTTGTTTAAAAATCTATATACGAATACACATAAAATAATTTAGATTTCTATAGAAATATATATACAAAATACACATGAAACGATGTAAATACGTATAAAAATATATATACAAAATACACATTAAATAATTTAAATTCTCGTCAAAATAAATAAACAAAATATCAATAAAAGAATGTGTATTTGTATGAAAATAGATATACAAAATACACATAAAATTAGGTAAATTTGTATTGAAATACATATATAAAATACACATAAAATAATGGAAATTTGAATGAAAATATATAAACATATACACTTAAAATAACGTAAATTTGTATAAAATATATATACAAAATACAAATTAAATAATGTAAATATGTATAAAAAAATATATACAAAACACAAATAGAATAATGTAAAATCGTATCAAAATAAATACACAGAATATTAATTAAATAATGTAAATTTGTATGAAAATAAAGATGCAAAATAGCCATAAAATAACGCATTTTTTATAAAAATATATATATATCAAAATACACATAAAATATTAAAATTTGTATTAAAATAAATATAAAAAATGCACATACTGTAAGGTAAATTTGTATTGAAAGAGATATGCAAAATACATATAAAACAATGTAAATTTGTTTCAAAATATATATACGATTACACATAAAATAACGTTGATTTCGATAAAAATATATACAAAATACACATAAAATGAAGTAAATACGTATAAAAAAATGAATACCAAATACCACATAAAAATCGTATCAAAATAAATAAACAAAATACCAGTAAAAGAATGTGTATTTGTATAAATATAAATATACAAAATACACATAAAATATCGTAAATTTGTATAAAACTATATACAAAAATACACAGAACAAATACACATTCTTTTATTGGTATTTTGTTTATTTATTTTGTTTCGAATTTATATTATTTTATGTGTATTTTGTTTACATTTTTTTATATGTATATATATTTTTATAGAAATCTACGTATATTTTGAAACAAATTTACAATTTTTTATATGTATTTTTGCATATCTCTTTCAACAGAAGTTTACCTTATTGTATGTGCATTTTGTATATTTATTTCAATACAAATTTAAATATTTTATGTGTATTTTGGTATATATATTTTTATAAGAAATGCGCTATTTGATGGGAATTTTGCATCTTTATTTTCATACAAATTTACATTATTTTATTAATATTCGGTGTATTTATTTTGATACGATTTTACATTATTCTATTTGTTTTTTGTATATATTTTGTTTTATACATATTTACATTATTTAATGTGTATCTTGCATATATATTACATACAAATTTATTATCTATTATTTATTTTCATACAAATACACATTCTTTTCATGATATTTTGTTTATTTATTTTGTCACGAATTTACATTACTTAATATGTATTTTATATATGATGGCGCCCCTATAAACACTCGCCTGCGCCAGAACGGGCTGGGCCGGCCATCAGGCCCCACCGGGAAGAAGCCTACCGGCGCAATAGGCAATCAACGTAAAAAAAAAAAAAAATATATATATATATATATATATATATATATATATATATATATATATATATATATATATATATATATATATATATATATATATATATATATATATATTTTTTATCCCTATTTACATAATTTCATGTGTATTTTGTATATATATTTCTATAGAAATCTACGTTATTTTATGTGTATTCGTATATATATTTTGAAACAAATTTACACTGTTTTATTTGTATTTTGCGTTTTTTTTCAATACAAATTTACCTTTTTGTATGTGTGCATTTTGTATATTAATTTTAATACAAATTTAATTATTCTATGTGTATTTTTGTATATGTATTTTTAAAAAAAAATATGCTTTATCTTATGGGTATTTTGCATCTTTATTTTCATACAAATTTAAATTATTTTATTGATATTCTGTGTACCTATTTTGATACGATTTTACATTATTCTATGTATAACAAAAATAAATACAGAATATACAAAAATAGATATGCAAAATACATATAAACAATGTAAATTTGTTTCAAAATATATATACGAATACACATGAAATAAGGTAGATTTCTATAAAAATATATATACAAAATACACATAAAATTAAGTAAATACGTATAAAAAACGTATACAAAATACACATAAAATAATGTAAATTAGTATCAAAATAAATAAAAAAAATATACCAATAAAAGAATTTGTATTTGTATAAATATATATATACAAAATACACATTAAATAATATAAATTTGTTTAAAACTATACAAAATACACATGAAATTATGTAAATACGTATAAAAATATATATACAAAATACACTTTAAATAATGTAAATTCGCGTCAAAATAAATATACAAAATATCAATAAAAGAATGTGAATTTATATGAAAATAGATATACAAAATACACCTCAAATAACCTAAATCTTATCAAACTATATACAAAAATACACAAAAATATTTAAATTTGTATGAAAATAAATATACAAAATACACATATAATTAGGTAAATTTCTATTGAAATACATACACAAAATACACATAAAATAATGTAAATTTGAATAAAAATACATAAACAAATACACTTAAAATAACGTAAATTTGTATAAAAAAATATGTACAAAACACAAATAGAATAAAGTAAAATCGTATCAAAATAAATACACAGAATATTATTAAAATAATGTAAACTTGTATGAAAATAAAGAAGGAAAATACCCATAGAATAACGCATTTTTTTTTATAAAAATATATACCAAAATACACATCAAAAAATTAAATTTGTATTAAAATAAATATACAAAAAATACATACAATAAGGTAAATTTGTATTGAAATAGATATGCATAATACATATAAAACAATGTAAATTTGTTTCAAAATATATATACGAATACACATAAAATAACGTAGATTTCTATGAAAATATATATACAAAATACACATAAAATGAAGTAAATACGTATAAAAAATGAATACAAAAAACACATAAAATAATGTAAATTCGTATCAAAATAAATAAACAAAATACCAATAAAAGAATGTGTATTTGTATAAATATAAATATACAAAATTCACATAAAATAACGTAAATTTATATAAAACTATATACAAAAATACACAGTAGTAATTAAATTTGTATGAAAATACAAAATACAAAATACAAAATACACACAAAATAAGCTAAATTTGAATTGAAATATATATACAAAATACATGAAATAAAGTTAATTTGTATCAAAATATTTATACAAATACACATATAATAACGTTAATTTGTATGAAAATATATAAACAAAATACACATTAAATAATGTAAATACGTATAAAGAAATATGTACAAAATACACATATAATCATGTAATTCGTATCAAAATAAATAAACAAAATACCAATAAAATAATATAAATTTGTATGAGTAAACGTGTATGTTGCATATTTTTTCAATACAAATTTACCTTATTATATACGCATTTTGTATATTAATTTTAATATATGTGTATTTGAATATATATTTTGATACAAATTTACATTATTTTATGTATTTTCTATATTTATTTCAATTCAAATTTAGCTTATTTTATGTGTCCTTTGTATATCTATTTTCATACAAATTTAATTATTTTTGTTTATTTTTGTATATAGTTTTATACAATTTTACGTTATTTTATGTGTATTTTGTTTATTTATATTTATACAAGTAAACATTCTTTTATTGGCATTTAGTTTATTTATTTTGATACGAATTTACATTATTTTATGTGTATTTTGTATACATTTTCTTATACGTATTTACTTCATTTTATGTGTATTTTGTATATATATTTTTATAGAAATCTACGTTATTTTATGTGTATTCGGATATATATTTTGAAACAAATTTACATTGTTTTATGTGTATTTTGCATATATATTTTAATACAAATTTACCTTATTGTACGTGCATTTTGTATATTAATTTTAATACAAATTCAATTATTCTATGTGTATTCTTGTATATGTATTTAAAAAAAAAATATGCTTTTTTATGGTATTTTGCATCTTTATTTTCATACAAAATTACATTATTTTATTGATATTCTGTGTATTTATTTTGATACGATTTTACATTATTCTATGTATATTTTGTATATCTATTTTATACAAATGTACATTATTTTATGTGAATTTGTTTTCATTTCATACAAATTTACATTATTTTATGTGTATTTTGTACATGTATTTAAATACAAATTTAACTAATTATATGTGTATTTTGTATATCTATTTTCATACAAATTGAAATTTATTTTTTTGTTTTTTTGTATATACTTTTATTCAAATTTTCGTAATTTTATGTGTATTTTGTATATTTATTTTACTACAAATATACGTTCTTTTATCGGAATTTTGTTTATTTATTTTGATACGAATTTTCATTTTTTAGGTGTATTTGATATATATATTTTTATACTTATTTACATAATTTTATATGTATTTTGAATATATATTTTCATAGAAATTTACTCTATATGTATATACAAAAAAACACAAAAATAATTTAAATTTGTATGAAAATAAATATACAAAATACATATAAAATTAGGTAAATTTGTATTGAAATACATATATAAAATACACTTAAAATAATGTAAATTTGAATGAAATTATATAAACAAATACACTTAAAATGACGTTAATTTGTATAAAATATATATAAAAAATACACATTAAATAATGAAAATATGTATAAAAAAATATATACCAAACACAAATAGTATAATATAAAATCGTATCAAAATATATACACAGAATATTAATAAAATAATGTACATTTGTATGAAAACTAAGATGCAAAATACCTATAAAATAACGCATTTTTTATAAAATTATATATACCAAAATACACATAAAATATTTGAATTTGTATTAAAATAAATATACAAAATGCACATACAATAAGGTAAATTTGTATTGAAATAGATATGCAAAAAACATATAAAACAATGTAAATTTGTTTCAAAATATATATACGAATACACATAAAATAACGTAGATTTTTATAAATATATATATACAAAATACAAATAAAATTAAGTAAATACGAATCAAAAATGTATAGAAAATACACATAAAATAATGTAAATTCGTATAAATATAAATAAACAAAATACCAATAAGAGAATGTGTATTTGTATAAATATAAATATACAAAATGCACATAAAATAACGTAAATTTGTATAAAACTATATACAAAAATACACAGAACTAATTAAATTTGTATGAAAATAGATATACAAAATACACACAAAATAAGCTTAATTTGAATTGAAATATATATACAAAATACATAAAATAAAGTAAATTCGTCTAAAAATATTTTTAACAAATACACATATATTAACGTAAATTTGTAAAAAAAATATATAAACAAAATACACATTAAGTAATGTAAATACGTATAAAAAAATATTTACAAAATACACAAATAATGAAGTCATTCTTATCAAAATAAATAAACAAAAAACTAATTAAATAATGTAAATTTGTATGAGAAAACATATACAAAATACACATAAAATAACGTTTTAAGTTTCTATAAAAATATATGTACAAAAATGCACATAAAATTAGTTTGCATAAAAAAATATATACAAAACACACATTAGATAATGTAAATGAGTATAAAAATATGTATACAAAATACCTATGAAATAATCTAAATTCGTATCGAGTTAAATTAAGAAAATAACATTAAAATAATGTAATTTTGGATGAAAATATATATAGAAAACACACATAAAATAGCCTAAATACAAATACAAATATACACATTAAATAATTTAAAATTTAATTAAATAAATATACAAAATAAACATAAAATAAGGTAAATTTGTAATAAAATATATGTAAGAATACACATAAAATAATATAAATTTGTATGAAAATATATATACAAATACACATAAAAAAATATGAATTTATATAAAATGTTTCAAAATATATAGGAATACACACAATAAAATAACGTAAATTTTTATGAAAATGTATATATAAAATACACATAAAATAGTTTAAATACGTAGAAAAATATATATACAAAATACACATAAAATAATGTAAATTCGTAAAAAATTAAATACACAAAATTCCAATAAAAGAATGTATATTTGTAGGAAAATATATATACAAAAAACAAATAAAATAACTAAAATTTGTATAAAAATATATACAAATATACACAAAAATAATTTAAATTTGTTTGAAAATAGATATGCAAAATACACATAAAGTTAGGCAAATTTGTATTGAAATACATTTACAAAACTCACATAAAATAATGTAAATTTGTATGAAAATATATAAACAAATACATATAAAATCACGTAGATTTGGATAAAATATATATATACAAAATATACATTAATTATTTTAAATATGTATAAAAATATATTATATTATATATATTTTTATTGATATTTGCGTTATTTATGTGTATTTTGTATATGTTTTCTCATAGAAATTTACATTATTTTATTGGTATTTTGTCTATTTATTTTGATACGAATTACATGATTATTTGTGTATTTTTTACATTTTTTTATACATATTTACATTATTTAATGTGTATTTTGTTTATATATTTTTATACAAATTTACGTTATTATATGTGTATTTGTATAGGTATTTTGATACAAATTTACATTATTTTATGTATTTTGTATATATTTCAATTCAAATTTAGCTTATTTTATGTGTATTTTGTATATCTATTTATTTTAATACAAAATCAAATATTTTATGTTTTTTCGTATAAATATTTTTATAAAAAATGCGTTATTTTATGGGTATTTTGCATCTTAATTTTCATACAAATTTACATTATTTTATTAATATTTTCTGTATTTATTTTGATACGATTTTACATTATTTTATTTGTGTTTTGTATATATATTTTTTATACATATTTACATTATTTAAGGTTTTTTTTTGTATATATATTTGATACAAATTTACGTTATTTTAAGTCTATATGTTTATATATTTTCATTCAAATTTACATTATTTTATGTGTATTTTGTATATGTATTTCAATACAAATTTACCTATTTTTATATGTTTTTTTATATTTATTTTCATACAAGTTTAAATTATTTTTGTGTATTTTTTTATATAGTTTTATACAAATTTAGGTTATTTTATGTGTATTTTGTATATCTATTTTCATACAAATACACATTCTTTTCATGATATTTTGTTTATTTATTTTGACACGAATTAACATTATTTAATGTGTATTTTGTATATATATTTTATACGTATTTACATTATTTCAAGTGTATTTTGTATATCTATTTCTATAGAAATCTGCGTTATTTTATGTGTATTCGAATATATATTTTGAAACAAATTTACATTGTTTTATGTGAATTTTGCATATTTTTTCAATACAAATTTACCTTATTGTATGTGCATTTTGTATATTAATTTTAATACAAATTTGATTAATCTATGTGTATTTTTGTATATGTATTTATATAAAAATATGTAATTAGTTAAATTTGTATTTAAATACATGTACAAAATACACATAAAATAATGTAAATTTGTATGAAATGAAAACAAATTCACATAAAATAACGTACATTTGTATAAAATAGATATACAAAATAATTTTATGTGTATTTTGTGTATTTATTTTCATACAAATTTAAATTATTTTTGTGTATTTTTGTATATAGTTTTATACAAACTTAGGTTATTTTATGAGTATTTTATATATCTATTTTCATACAAATACACATTCTTTTATTGATATTTTGTTGATTTATTTTGACGAGAATTTAAATTATTTAATGTGTATTTTATATATATTTCTATACGTATTTACATCATTTCATGTGTATTTTGTATATATATTTCTATAGAAATCTACGTTATATTATGTGTATTCGTATATAGATTTTTAAACAAATTTACACTTTAATGTGTATTTGCATATTTTTTCAATACAAATTTACCTTATTGTATATACATTTTGTATATTAATTTTAATACAAATTTAATTATTCTATGTGTATTTTTGTATATGTATTTTTATAAAAATATGTTTTATTTTATGGGTATTTTGCATCTTTATTTTCATACAAATTTACGTTATTTTATTGATATTCTGCTCATTCATTTTGATACGATTTGACATTATTGTATGTGTATTTTGTATATATTTTTCAAACAAATTTACTTTATTTTATGTGTATTTGTTTATATATTCTGACACAAATTTACAATATTTTATGGGTATTTTGTATATATATTTCAAAAGAAATTTACCTAGTTTTATGTGTATTTTGAATATCTATTTTCATACAAACTCAAATTATTTTTATGTATTTTTGTATATATTTCAATACAAATTTTAGTTATGTTATGTGTATTTTGTAAATCTATTTTCATTCAAATATATATTATTTTATTGGTATTTTGTTGATTTATATTGATACGAATTTACATTATTTTATATGTACTTTGTATATATATTTTTATACGCATTTACATTATTTAATATTTATTTTGAATATATAATTTTATACAAATTCATGGTATTTTATGTGTATTTGTATATATATTTTCATATAAATTTACATTATTTTATGTATTTTGTACATATATTTCATTACAAATTAACCTTATTTTATGTTTATTTTGTATGTGTATTTTGTACATTTATATTTATACAAATACATATTCTTTTATTGGTATTTTGTTTATTTATTTTGGTTCGAATTTATATTTTTTTATGTGTATTTTGTTTACATTTTTTATACGTATTTACCTAATTTTATGTGTATTTTGTATATATATTTTTATAGAAATCTACGTTATTCGTATGTATATTTTGAAACAAATTTCCTTTGTTTTATATGTATTTTTGCATATCTCTTTCAATAGAAGTTTACCTTATTGTATGTGCATTTGTATATTTATTTCAATACAAATTTAAATATTATATGTTTATTTTGGTATATATATTTTTATGAGAAATGCGCTATTTGATGGGAATTTTGCATCTTTATTTTCATACAAATTTACATTATTTTATTAGTATTCGGTGTATTTATTTTGATACGATCTTACATTATTCTATTTGTTTTTTGTACATATTTTTTGTATACATATTTACATTATTTAATGTATATCTTGCATATATATTTCATACAAATTTATTATCTCTTATTTATTTTCATACAAATACACATTCTTTTCATGATATTTTGTTTATTTATTTTGACACGAATTTACATTACTTAATATGTATTTTATATATATATATTTTTATAGGTATTTACATAATTTCATGTGTATTTTGTATATATTTTTTTTATAGAAATCTACGTTATTTTATGTGTATTCGTATATATATTTTGTTTTATTTGTATTTTGCGTTTTTTTTTCAATACAAATTTACCTTATTGTATGCGTGCATTTTGTATATTAATTTTAATACAAATTTAATTATTTTATGTGTATTTTTGTATATGTATTTAAAAAAAAATATGCTTATCTTATGGGTATTTTGCATCTTTGTTTTCATACAAATTTAAATTATTTTATTGATATTCTGTGTACTTATTTTGATACGATTTTACATTATTCTATGTATAACAAAAATAAATACAGAATACACAAAAATAGATATGCAAAATACATATAAACAATGTAAATTTGTTTCAAAATATATATACGAATACACATGACATGGTTATTTTGAATCTTAATTTTCATAAAATTTACATTATTTTATTAATATTTTCTGTATTTATTTTGATACGATTTTACATTATTTTATTTGTGTTTTGTATATATTTTTTTATACATATTTACATTATTTAATGTGTTTTTTGTATATATATTTGATACAAATTTACGTTATTTTAAGTCTATATGTTTATATATTTTCATTCAAATTTACATTATTTTATGTGTATTTTGTATATGTATTTCAATACAAATTTACCTAATTTTATGTTTTTTGTATATTTATTTTCATACAAGCTTAAATTATTTTTGTTTATTTTTGTATATAGTTTTATACAAATTTAGGTTATTTTATGTGTATTTTGTATATCTATTTTCATACAAATACACATTCTTTTCATGATATTTTTTTATTTATTTTGACACGAATTAACATTATTTAATGTGTATTTTGTATATATATTTTTATACGTATTTACATTATTTCAAGTGTATTTTGTATATATATTTCTATAGAAATCTACGTTATTTTATGTGTATTCGTATATATATTTTGAAACAAATTTACATTGTTTTATGTGTATTTTGCATATTTTTTCAATACAAATTTACATTATTGTATGTGCATTTTGTATATTAATGTTAATACAAATTTGATTAATCTATGTGTATTTTTGTGTATGTATTTTTATAAAAATATGCTTTATTTTATGGGTATTTTGCATCTTTATTTTCATACAAATCTACATTATTTTATTGATATTCTGTGTATTTATTTGGTATGATTTTACATTATTCTATATGTATTTTGTATATATATTTTATATAAAATGTATTTGTTTTCATTTCATACAAATCTACATTATTTTATGTGTTTTTTGTACATGTATTTAAATACAAATTTAACTAGTTATATGTGTATTTTGTATATCTATCTTGTATGTATATTTTCATAGAAATTTACTCTATTTTATGAGTATTCGTATATATATTTTGATACAAATTTACATTATTGATGTGTATTTTGCATATCTATTTCAATACAAATTTTCTTTACTGTACGTGCATTTTGTATACTTATTTTAATACAAATTTAATTATTTTATATGTATTTTTGTATATATATTTTTATGCAAATATGCGTTATTATATGGATATTTTGCAGCTTTATTTTCATACAAATTTACATTATTTTATTGATATTCTCTTTATTTATTTTGATACGATTTAACATTATTTTATGTGTATTTTGTATATATTTTTTATACATATTTACATTATTTAAGGTTTATTTTGTATATATATTTTATCCAGATTTACATTATTTTATGTGTATTTGTTTATATATTTTTATACAAATTTACATTATTTTATGTGTATTTTGTATATACATTTTCATAAAAAAATTACGTTATTTTATTGTGTGTATTCGTATATATTTTGATACAAATTTTATACAAATTAATGTTATTTAATGTGTATTTGTATATATATTTTCATACAAATTTATATTATTTTATGTGTATTTTTTCATATATTTCATTACAAATTTACCTTATTTTATGTTTATTTCGTATATTTATTTAATTCAATTTTAAATTATTTTATGTGTATATGTGTATATGTATTTAGGTTATTTTATGTGTATTTTGTATATATATTTTCATCCAAAATTACATTATTATATTGGTATTTTCTTAATTTAATTCGATACGAATTTAGATTATTTCATAGGTATTTTGTATACATATTTTTATACTCATTTACATTATCTAATGTGTGTTTTGTATATATATTTTTATGCAAATTTATTTTATGTTCATTTTTGTACATATATTTTTATAGATATTTTCGTTATTTTATGTATATAGTTTTATATGAATTTACGTTATTTTATGTGCATTTTGTATATTTATATTTATACAAATACACATTCTTTTATTGCTATATTGTTTATTTATATTTATACGAATTTACATTATATTATGTGTATTTTGTATACATTTTTTTATACGTATTTACTTAATTTTATGTGTATTTTGTGTATGTATTTTTATAGAAATCTACGTTATTTTATTTGTATTCGCATATATATTTTAAAACAAATTTACATTGTTTTATATGTATTTTGCATATCTATTTCAATACAAATTTACCTTATAGTATGTTCATTTTGTATATTTATTTTGATACAAATTCAAATATTTTATGTGTATTTTGGTATCAATAATTTTATAAAAAATGCGTTATTTTATAGGTATTTTGCATCTTAATTTTCATACAAATTTACATTATTTTATTAATATTCTGTGTATATATTTTGATACGATTTTACATTATTCTATTTGTGTTTTGTATATATTTTTTTATACATATTTACATTATTTAATGTGTATTTTGTATATATATTTCATACAAATTTACGTTATTATATGTGTATTTGTTTATATATTTTCTTTCAAATTTACATTATTTTATGTGTATTTTGTATATGTATTTCAATAAAAATTAACCTAATTTTATGTGTATTTTGTATATTTCTTTTCATACAAATTTAAATTATTTTTGTGTATTTTTGTATATAGTTTTATACAAATTTAGGTTATTTTATGTACGCATTTACATTATTTAATGTGTGTTTTGTATATATATTTTTATCCAAAGTTAATTTATTTTACGTTCATTTTTGGACATATATTTTCATAGAAATTAGCGTTATTTTATATGTATTTGTATATGTTTTCTAATACAAATTTACATTATTTTATTGCTATTTTTTTATTTAGTTTGATACGAATTACATGATTATATGTGTATTTTGTACATATTTTTTATACGTATTTACATTACTTAATGTGTATTTTGTTTATATATTTTTAAACAAATTTACGTTATTATATGTATTTTTATAAATATTTTGATACAAATTTACATTATTTTATGTATTTTGTATATACATTTCAATTCAAATTTAGCTTATTTTATCTGTATTTTGTATATCTATTTTCATACGAATTTAATTACTTCTGTGTATTTTTGTATATAGTTTTATACAAATTTACGCTATTTTATGTGTATTTTGTTTATTTATATTTATACAAATACACATTCTTTTATTGGTATTTTGTTTATTTATTTTGATACGAATTTACATTATTTTATGTGTATTTTGTATACATTTTCTTATACGTATTTACTTCATTTTATGTGTATTTTGTATATATATTTTTATACAAATCTACGTTATTTTATGTGTATTCGTATATATATTTTGAAACAAATTTACATTGTTTTATATGTATTTTGCATATCTATTTCAATACAGATTTACCTTCTTGTATGTGTATTTTGTATATTTATTTTAATACAAATTAATTTTTTCATGTGTATTTTGGTATATATATTTTTATAAAAAATGCGTTATTTAATGGGTATTTTGCATCTTTATTTTCATACAAATTTACATTGTTTTATTAATATTCTGTGTATTTATTTTGATACGATTTTACATTATTCTATTTGTGTTTTGTATATATTTTTTATACATATTTACATTATTTAATGTGTATTTTGTATATTTTAAAACAAATTTACGTTATTTTATGCGCATCTGTTAAAATATTTTGATACAAATTTACATTATTTTATGTATTTTGTATATATATTTCAATACAAATTTAGTTTATTTTATGTATATTTTGTATATCTATTTTCATTTGTATCAAAATAAATAAACAAAATAGCAATAAAATAATGTAAATTTGTATGAGAAAACATATAAAAATACACATAAAATAACGTAAATTTCTGAAAAAATATATTTACAAAAATGCACATAAAATAAAGTAAATTTGCAAATTTGTATTGAAATAGATATGCAAAATACATATAAAACAATGTAAATTTGTTTCAAAATATATATACGAATACACATAAAATAACGTAGATTTCTATAAAAATATATACAAAATACACATAAAATGAAGTAAATACGTATAAAAAATGAATACAAAAAATACATAAAAATCGTATCAAAATAAATAAACAAAATACCAGTAAAAGAATGTGTATTTGTAAAAATATAAATATACAAAATACACATAAAATATCGTAAATTTGTATAAAACAATATACAAAAATACACAGAAGTAATTAAATTTGTATGAAAATATATATACAAAATACAGCTAAAATAAGCTAAATTTGAATTGAAATGTACATACAAAATTCATAAAATAATGTAAATCTGTATCAAAATACTTATACAAATACATATAATAACGTAGATTTGTTTAAAAATATATAAACAAAATACACATTAAGTAATGTAAATACGTAGAAAAAATATGTACAAAATACACATATAATCATGTAATTCGTATAAAAATAAATAAACAAAATAGCAATAAAATAATGTAAAATTGTATGAGAAATCATATACAAATAACGCAAATTTCTATAAAAAAATATATGTACAAAAATGCACATAAAATAAATTAATTTGCAAAAAAACATATATACAAAACACACACTAAATAATGTAAATGCGTACATAAAATAATCTAAATTTGTATAAAACTATATACAAAAATACACAAAAATAATTTAAATTTGTTTGAAAAGAAATATACAAAATACACATAAAATTAGGTAAATTTGTATTGAAATACATATACAAAATACACATCAAATAATGTAAATTTGAATGAAAATATATAAACAAATACACTTAAAATAACGTAAATTTGTATAAAATATATATGCAAGATACACATTAAATAATGTAAATGTGTATAAAAAAATATACACAAAAAACAAATAGAATAATGTAAAATCGTATCAAAATAAATACACAGAATATCAATAAAATAATGTAAATTTGTATGAAAATAAAGATGCAAAATTCCCAAAAATTATCGCATTTTTTAGAAAAATATATATACCAAAATACACATAAAATATTTAAATTTGTATTGAAATAAATATACAAAATGCATATACAGTAAGGTAAATTTGTATTAAAAGAGATATTCAAAAATACATATAAAACAATGTAAATTTGTTTCAAAATATATATACGAATACACATAAAATAAAGTAGATTTCTATAGAAATATATATACAAAATACATATGAAATTATGTAAATACGTATAAAAATATATATACAAAATACATATCAAATAATGTAAATTTGTGTCAAAATAAATAAACAAAATATCATGAAAAGAATGTGTATTTGTATAAAAATAGATAATAGATAATAAATTTGTATAAAATATATATATGCAACATACTCATTAAATAATGTAAATATGTATAAAAAAGTATATACAAAAAACAAATAGAATAATATAAATTCGTATCAAAATAAATACACCGAATATTAATAAAATAATGTAAATTTGTATGAAAATAAAGATGCAAAATTCCCATAAAATAGCGCATTTCTTATAAAAATATATATACCAAAATACACATAAAATATTTAAATTTGTATTGAAATAACTATACAAAATGCACATACAATAAGGTAAATTTGTATTGAAAGAGATATGCAAAAATACATATAAAACAATGTAAATTTGTTTCAAAATATATATACGAATACGAATAAAAAAACGTAGATTTCTATAAAAATATATATACAAAATACACATAAAATTAAGTAAATACGTATAAAAAAATGTATACAAAATACACATAAAATAATGTAAATTCGATTTTAAATAAATAAAAAAAATACCAATAAAAGAATGTGTATTTGGATAAATATAGATATACAAAATACATATACAAAATAAACATAAAATAAGGTAGATTTGTAATAAAATATATGTACAAAATACACATAAAATAATGTAAATTTATATGAAAATATATATACAAATACACATAAAATACCATGAGTTTGTATAAAAATATATATTCAAAATAAATATTAAATAATGTACAAGCGTATAAAAATATATATACAAAGTACATATAAAATAATGTAAACTCGTATCAATATAAATCAACCAAACACCAATAAAATAATATATATTTGAATGAAAATAAATTTACAAAATACACATAACATAACCAAAATTTGTATTAAAATATATACAAAAATACATAGAAATAATTTGAGTTTGTATGAAAATAGATATGCAAAATCTGATAATCTGATTTTATATTATTTTTATAAAATCTGAATTTTGTTTATTGAATTTGAAACGAATTTACCTTATTTTGTATATCTATTTTCATACAAATTAAAATACTTCTGTGTATTTTTGTATATAGTTTTATATAAATTTACGTTACTTTATGTGTATTTTGTATATTTATATTTATACAAATACACATTCTTTTATTGGTATTTCGTATATTTATTTTGATGTGAATTTACATTATTTTATGAGTATTTTGTATACATTTTTTTATACGTATTTACTTCATTTTATGTGTATTTTGTATATATATTTTTATAAGAAATCTACGTTATTTTATGTGTATTCGTATATATATTTTGAAACAAATTTTCATTGTTTTATATGTATTTTGCATATCTATTTCAATACAAATTTACTTTATTGTATGTGTTTTTTAAATATTTATTTTAATACAAATTTAATTTTTTTATGTTTATTTTGGTATATATGGAGAGGTAAATTTGTATTGAAAGAGATATTCAAAAATACATATAAAAAAAATGTAAATTTGTTTCAAAATATATATACGAATACACATAAAATAACGTAGATTTCTATAAAAATATATACAAAATACACATAAAATGAAGTAAATACGTATAAAAAAAAGGAATACAAAATACACATAAAAATCGTATCAAAATAAATAAACAAAATACCAGTAAAAGAATGTGTATTTGTATAAATATAAATATACAAAATACACAAAAAATATCGTAAATTTGTATAAAACTATATACAAAAATACACAGACGTAATTAAATTTGTATGAAAATATATATACAAAATACAGCTAGAATAAGCTAAATTTGAATTGAAATGTACATACAAAATACATAAAATAATGTAAATCTGTATCAAAATATTTATACAAATACATTAGTAACGTAGATTTGTTTAAAAATATATAAACAAAATACATATTAGTAATGTAAATACGTATAAAAAATATGTACAAAATACACATATAATCATGTAACTCGTATCAAAATAAATAAACAAAATAGCAATAAAATAATGTACATTTGTATGAGAAAACATATACAAATAAATCAAATTTCTATAAAAATATATGTACAAAAATGCACATAAAATAAAGTAAATTTGCATAAATATATATATATATACAAAACACACACTAAATAATGTAAATGCGTACATAAAATAACCTAAGTTTGTATAAAACTATATACAAAAATACACAAAAATAATTTAAATTCGTTTGAAAAGAAATATACAAAATACATATAAAATTAGGTAAATTTGTATTGAAATACATATACAAAATACACATCAAATAATGTAAATTTGAATGAAAATATATAAACAAATACACTTAAAATAACGTAAATTTGAATAAAATATATGTGCAAGATACACATTAAATAATGTAAATGTGTATAAAAAAATATATACAAAAAACAATAATAATGTAAAATCGTATCAAAATAAATACACAGAATATCAATAAAATAATGTAAATTTGTATGAAAATAAAGATGCAAAATTCCCAAAAATTATCGCATTTTTTATAAAATATATTTACCAAAATACACATAAAATATTTAAATTTGTATTGAAATAAATATACAAAATGCATATACAGTAAGGTAAATTTTTTATTGAAAGAGATATTCAAAAATACATATAAAACAATGTAAATCTGTTTCAAAATATATATACGAATACACATAAAATAAAGTAGATTTCTATAGAAATATATATACAAAATACATATGAAATTATGTAAATACGTATAAAAATATATACACAAAATACATATCAAATAATGTAAATTCGTGTCGAAATAAATAAACAAAATATCATGAAAAGAATGTGTATTTGTATGAAAATAGATAATAGATAATAAATTTGTATAAAATATATATGCAAGATACTCATTAAATAATGTAAATATGTATAAAAAAGTATATACAAAAAACAAATAGAATAATGTAACATCGTATCAAAATAAATACACCGAATATTAATAAAATAATGTAAATTTGTATGAAAATAAAGATGCAAAATTCCCATAAAATAGCGCATTTCTTATAAAAATATATATACCAAAATACACATAAAATATTTAAATTTGCATTGAAATAAATATACAAAATGCACATACAATAAAGTAAATTTGTATTGAAAGAGATATGCAAAAATACATATAAAACAATGTAAATTTGTTTCAAAATATATATACGAATATAAATAAAAAAACGTAGATTTCTATAAAAATATATATACAAAATACACATAAAATTAAGTAAATACGTATAAAAAATGTATACAAAATACACATAAAATAATGTAAATTCGAATTAAAATAAATAAACAAAATACCAATAAAAGAATGTGTATTTGGATAAATATAAATATACAAAATACACATACAAAATAAACATAAAATAAGGTAGATTTGTAATAAAATATATGTACAAAATACACATAAAATAATGTAAATTTATTTGAAAATATATATACAAATACACATAAAGTACCATGAATTTGTATAAAAATATATATTCAAAATAGATATTAAATAATGTAAAAGCGTATAAATATATATATACAAAGTACATTTAAAATAATGTAAATTCGTATCAATATAAATCAAGAAAACACCAATAAAATAATATATATTTGAATGAAAATAAATTTAGAAAATACAAATAACATAACTAAAATTTGTATTAAAATATATACAAAAATACATAGAAATAATTTAAGTTTGTATGAAAATAGATATACAAAATACTCATAAAACTAGGTAAATTTCTTTTGAAATGTATATACAAAATAGCCAAAAAGTATATTAAATTTGTGTCAAAATATATAAACAAATACACATAAAATAACGTAAATTTGTATGAAAAATATATACAAAATACACATAGAATAATATCAATTCGTATCAAAATGAATGAGCAGAATATCAATAAAATAATGTAAATTTATATGAAAATAAAGAGGCAAAATACCCAAAAAATAAAGCATATGTTTATAAAAATACAGATACAAAAATACACATCGAATAATGAAATTTGTATTAAAATTTATATACAAAATGCGTATATAATAAGGTAAATTTGTATACAAAATACACATACAAAATAAACATAAACTAAGGTAGATTTGTAATAAAATATATGTACAAAATACACATGAAATAATGTAAATTTATTTGAAAATATATATACAAATACACATAAAATACCATGAATTTGTATAAAAATATATATTCAAAATAAATATTAAATAATGTAAAAGCGTATATATATATATATATATATATATATATATATATATATATATATATATATATATATATATATATATATATATATATATATATATATATATATATATATATATATATATATATATATATATATATATATATACAAAGTACATATAAAATAATGTAAATTCGTATCACTATAAATCAACAAAACACTAATAAAATAATATATATTTGAATAAAAATAAATTTACAAAATACACATAACATAACTAAAATTTGTATTAAAATATATACAAAAATACATAGAAATAATTTGAGTTTGTATGAAAATAGATATACAAAATACACATAAAACTAGGTAAATTTCTTTTGAAATGTATATACATAATACCCATAAAATATTGTAAATTTGTGTCAAAATATATAAACAAATACAGATAAAATAACGTAAATTTGTATGAAAAATATATACAAAATACACATAGAATAATGTCAATTCGTATCAAAATGAATGAGCAGAATATCAATAAAATAATGTAAATTTGTATGAAAATAAAGATGCAAAATACCCAAAAAATAAAGCATATGTTTATAAAAATACAGATACAAAAATACACATCGAATAATTAAATTTGTATTAAAATTAATATACAAAATGCGTATATAATAAGGTAAATTTGTATTGAAAAAATATGCAACATACACGTTTACTCATACAAATTTATATTATTTATTGGTATTTTGTTTATTTATTTTGATACGAATTACATGATTATATGTGTATTTTGTACATATATTTTTATACGTATTTACATTATTTAATGTGTATTTTGTTTATATATTTTCATACAAATTTACGTTATTATATGTGTATTTGTATAAATATTTTGATACAAATTTACTTTATTTCATGTATTTTGTATATATATTTCAATTCAAATTTAGCTTATTTTGTGTGTATTTTGTATATATTTTCATACAAATTTAATTTCTTCTGTGTAGTTTTGTATATAGTTTTATATAAATTTACGTTATTTTATGTGTATTTTGTATATTTATATTTATACAAATACTCATTCTTTTATTGGTATTTTGTTTATTTATTTTGATACGAATTTACACTATTTTATATGTATTTTGTATACATTTTTTTTATACGTATTTACTTCATTTTATGTGTATTTTGTATATATATTTTTATAGAAATCTACGTTATTTTATGTGTATTCGTATATATATTTTGAAACAAATTTACATTGTTTTATATGTATTTTGCATATCTATTTCAATACAAATTTACCTTATTGTATGTGTTTTTTGTATATCTATTTTAATACAAATTTAATTTTTTGATGTGTATTTTTGTATATATATTTTTATAAATAAAAAAATGCGTTATTTTATGAGTATTTTTCTTCTTTATTTTCATACAAATTTACATTATTTTATTAATATTCTGTGTATTTATTTTGATACGATTTTACATTATTCTATTTGTGTTTTGTACATATTTTTTTATACAAATTTACGTTATTTTAAGTGTATTTGATAATGTATTTTCATTCAAATTTACATTATTATATGTGTATTTTGTGTATGTATTTCAATACAAATTTACCTAATTTGATGTGTATTTTGTAAATTTATTTTCATACAAATTTAAAATATTTTTTGTGTATTTTTGTATATAGTTTGATACAAATTTAGGCTATTTAATGTGTATTTTGTATATCTATTTTCATACAAATACACATTCTTTTATTGATATTTTGTTTATTTATTTTTGACGCGAGTTTACCTTATTTAATGTGTATTTTGTATATATATTTTTATACGTATTTACATCATTTCATGTGTATTTTGTATAGTTTTAAACAAATTTATATTATTTAATGTGTATTTTGTATATATATATTTAAACAAATACACATTCTTTTATTGGTATTTTGTTTATTTATTTTTATACTAATTTACATTATTTTATGTGTATTTTGTATACATTTTTTATACGTATTTACTTAATTTTATGTGTATTTTGTATATATATTTTTATAGAAATCTACCTTATTTCATGTGTATTCGTATATATATTTTGAAACAAATTTACATTGTTTATATGTATTTTGCATATCTATTTTTGTGTATTCTGTATTTATTTTTGTTATACATAGAATAATGTAAAATCGTATCAAAATAAGTAACCAGAATATCAATAAAATAATTTAAATTTGTATGAAAATAAAGATGCAAAATACCGATAAGATAAAGCATATTTTTTTTTAAAAATACATATACAAAAATACACATAGAATAATTAAATTTGTATTAAAATTAATATACAAAATGCACACATACCATAAGGCTGACGTAAATACGTATAAAAATATATATACACAATACACATTAAATAATGTAAATTCGCATCAAAATAAATAAACAAAATATCAATAAAAGAATGTGTATTTGTATGAAAATAGATATACAAAATACACATAAAATATTGTAAATTTATATAAAACTCTATTAAAAAAATACACAAAAATAATTTAAATTTGTATAAAAATATATATACAAAATACATATAAAACTAGTTAAATTTCTATTGAAATACATATACAAAATACACATAAAATAATGTAAATTTGAATGAAAATATATAAACAAATACACTTGAAATAACGTAAATTTGTATTAAATATATATAGAAAATAAACATTAAATATTGTAAATATGTAAAAAAAATATATACAAAACACAAATAGAATAATGTAAAATAGTATCAAAATAAATACACAGAATATTAATAAAATAATGTAAATTTGTATGAAAATAAAGATGCAAAATACCCATAAAACAACGCATTTTTTATGAAAATATATATACCAAAATACACATAATATATTTAAATTTGTATTACAATAAAAATACAAAATGCACATACAATAAGGTAAATTTGTATTGAAATAGATATGCAAAATACACATAAAACAATGTAAATTTGTTTCAAAATATATATACGAATACACATAAAATAACGTAGATTTCAATAAAAATATATATACAAAATACACATAAAATGAAGTAAATACGTATAAGAAAATGTATACAAAATACACATAAAATAATGTAAATTCGTATCAAAATAAATAAACTAAATGCCAATAAAAGAATGTTTACTTGTATAAATATAAATATACAAAATACACATAAAATATCGTAAAATTGTATAAAACTATATACAAAAATAAACAAAAATAATTAAATTTGTATGAAAATAGACATACAAAAGACACATAAAATAAGCTAAATTTGAATTGAAATAAATATAGAAAATACATAAAATAATGTAAATTTGTATCAAAATATATATTCATATACACATAGATTAAAATTAATATACAAAATGCGTATATAATAAGGTAAATTTGTATTGAAAAAATATGCAACATACACGTTTACTCATACAAATTTATAATATTTTATTGGTATTTTGTTTATTTATTTTGATACGAATTACATGATTATATATGTATTTTGTACATATTTCTTTATACGTATTTATAATTATTTAATGTGTATTTTGTTTATATATTTTCATACAAATTTATGTTATTATATGTGTATTTGTATAAATATTTTGATACAAATTTACTTTATTTCATGTATTTTGTATATATATTTCAATTCAAATTTAGCCTTTTTTGTGTGTATTTTGTATATATTTTCATACAAATTTAATTACTTCTGTGTAATTTTGTATATAGTTTTATATAAATTTACGTTATTTTATGTGTATTTTGTATATTTATATTTATACAAATACACATTCTTTTATTGGTATTTTGTTTATTTATTTTGATACAAATTTACATTATTTTATGTGTATTTTGTATTCATTTTTTTTATACGTATTTACTTCTTTTTATGTGTATTTTGTATATATATTTTTATAGAAATCTACGTTATTTTATGTATATTCGTATATATATTTTGAAACAAATTTACATTGTTTTATATGTATTTTGCATATCTATTTCAGTACAAATTTACCTTACTGTATGTGTTTTTTGTATATTTATTTTAATACAAATTTAATTTTTTGATGTGTATTTTGGTATATATATTTTTATAAATAAAAAAAAATGCGTTATTTTATGGGTATTTTGCTTCTTTATTTTCATACAAATTTACATTATTTTATTAATATTCTGTGTATTTATTTTGATACGATTTTACATTATTCTATGTGTGTTTTGTACATATTTTTTTATACAAATTTACGTTATTTTAAGTGTATTTGTTTATGTATTTTCATTCAAATTTACATTATTTTATGTGTATTTTGTGTATGTATTTCAATACAAATTTTCCAAATTTTATGTGTATTTTGTATATTTATTTTCATACAAATTTAAAATATTTTTGTTTATTTTTGTATATAGTTTGATACAAATTTAGGTTATTTGATGTGTATTTTGTATATCTATTTTCTTACAAATACACATTCTTTTATTGATATTTTGTTTATTTATTTTGACGCGAATTTTATGTGAATTTGTTTTCATTTCATACAAATTTACATTATTTTATGTGTATTTTGTACATGTATTTAAATACAAATTTAACTAATTATATGTGTATTTTGTATATCTATTTTCATACAAATTGAATTTTTTTTGTATATATTTTTATTCAAATTTTCGTAATCTTATAAAAATATATATAACAAAATACACATAAAATATTTAAATTTGCATTGAAATAAATATACAAAATGCACATACAATAAGGTAAATTTGTATTGAAAGACATATGCAAAAATACATATAAAACAATGTAAATTTGTTTCAAAATATATATACGAATACAAATAAAAAAACGTAGATTTCTATTAAAATATATATACAAACTACACTTAAAATTAAGTAAATACGTATAAAAAAAAATGTATACAAAATACACATAAAATAATGTAAATTCGAATTAAAATAAATAAACAAAATATCAATAAAACAATGTGTATTTGGATAAATATAAATATACAAAATACACATACAAAATAAACATAATATAAGGTAGATTTGTAAAAAAAATACATGTACAAAATACACATAAAATAATGTAAATTTATATAAAAAATATATATACAAATACACGTAAAATACCATGAAGTTGTATAAAAATATATATTCAAAATAAATATTAAATAATGTAAAAGCGTATAAGAATATATATACAAAGTACATATAAAATAATGTAAATTCGTATCAATATAAATCAACAAAACACCAATAAAATAATATATATTTGAATGAAAATAAATTTACAAAATACACATAACATAACTAAAATTTGTATTAAAATATATTCAAAAATACATAGAAATAATTTGAGTTTGTATGAAAATAGATATACAAAATACACATAAAACTAGGTAAATTTCTTTTGAAATGTATATACAAAATACCCATAAAATACATTAAATTTGTGTCAAAATATATAAACAAATACTCATAAAATAACGTAAATTTGTATGAAAAATATATACAAAATACACATAGAATAATGTCAATTCGTATCAAAATGAATGAGCAGAATATCAATAAAATAATGTAAATTTGTATGAAAATAAAGATGCAAAATACCCAAAAAATAAAGCATATGTTTATAAAAATACAGATACAAAAATACACATCGAATAATTAAATTTGTATGAAAATTAATATGCAACATACACGTTTACTCATAAAAATTTATATTATTTTATTGGTATTTTGTTTATTTATTTTGATACGAATTACATGATTATATGTGTATTCTGTACATATTTTTACACATAAAATAACGTAAATTTTTATGAAAAATATATACAAAATACACATAGAATAATGTCAATTCGTATCAAAATGAATGAGTAGAATATCAATAAAATAATGTAAATTTGTATGAAAATAAAGATGCAAAATACCCAAAAATAAAGCATATGTTTATAAAAATACAAATACAAAAATACACATCGAATAATTAAATTTGTATTAAAATTAATATACAAAATGCGTATATAATAAGGTAAATTTGTATTGAAAAAATATGCAACATACACGTTTACTCATACAAATTTATATTATTTTATTGGCATTTTGTTTATTTATTTTGATACGAATTACATGATTATATGTGTATTTTGTACATATTTTTTTTATACGTATTTACATTATTTAATGTGTATTTTGTTTATATATTTTCACACAAATTTACGTTATTATATGTGTATTTGTATAAATATTTTGATACAAATTTACTTTATTTCATGTATTTTGTATATATATTTCAATTCAAATTTAGCTTATATCGTGTGTATTTTGTATATATTTTCATACAAATTTAATTACTTCTGTGTATTTTTGTATATAGTTTTATATAAATTTACGTTATTTTATGTGTTTTTTGTATATTTATATTCATACAAATACACATTCATTTATTGGTATTTTGTTTATTTATTTTGATACGAATTTACATTACTTTATGTGTATTTTGTATACATTTTTTTATACGTATTTACTTAATTTTATGTGTATTTTGTATATATATTTTTATAGAAATCTACGTTATTTTATGTGTATTCGTATATATATTTTGAAACAAATTTACATTGTTTTATATGTATTTTGCATATCTATTTCAATACAAATTTACCTTATTGTATGTGTTTTTTGTATATTTATTTTAATACAAATTTAATTTTTTTATGTGTATTTTGGTATATATATTTTTATAATTAAAAAAAATGCGCTATTTTATGGGTATTTTGCTTCTTTATTTTCATACAAATTTACATTATTTTATTAATATTCTGTGTATTTATTTTGATACGATTTTACATTATTCTATTCGTGTTCTGTACATATTTTTTTACACAAATTTACGTTTTTTTATAAAATTATTGATACCAAAATACACATAAAATATTTCAAAATGCACATACAATAAGGTAAATTTGTATTGAAATAGATATGCAAAATACATATAAAGTAATGTAAATTTGTTTCAAAATATATATACGAATACATATAAAATAACTTAGATTTCTATAAAAATACATATACAAAATACATATAAAATTAAGTAAATACGTATAAAAAAATGTATACAAAATTCACATAAAATAATGTAAACTCGTATAAAAGTAAATAAACAATATACCAATAAAAGAATGTGTATTTGTATAAATATAAATACACATAAAATAACCTAAATACAAATACAAATATACACATAAAATATTGTATTTTGTATATACATTTCAATTCAAATTTAGCTTAGTTTATCTGTATTTTGTATATCTATTTTCATACGAATTTAATTACTTCTGTGTATTTTTGTATAGTTTTATACAATTTTACGTTATTTTATGTGTATTTTGTATATTTATATTTATACAAATACACATTCTTTTATTGGTATTTTGTTTATTTATTTTGATACGAATTTACATTATTTTATGTGTATTTTGTATACATTTTCTTATACGTATTTACTTCATTTTATGTGTATTTTGTATATATATTTTTATACAAATCTACGTTATTTTATGAGTATTCGTATATATATTTTGAAACAAATTTACATTGTTTTATATGTATTTTGCATATCTATTTCAATACAGATTTACCTTATTGTATGTGTATTTTGTATATTTATTTTAATACAAACTAATTTTTTCAGGTGTATTTTGGTATATATATTTTTATAAAAAATGCGTTATTTAATGGGTATTTTGCATCTTTATTTTCATACAAATTTACATTGTTTTATTAATATTCTGTGTATTGATTTTGATTCGATTTTACATTATTCTATTTGTGTTTTTTATATATTTTTTTATACATATTTACATTATTTAATGTGTATTTGTATATTTTAAAACAAATTTACGTTATTTTATGCGCATCTGTTAAAATATTTTGATACAAATTTACATTATATTATGTATTTTGTATATATATTTCAATACAAATTTAGTTTATATTATGTATATTTTGTATATCTATTTTCATTCGTATCAAAATAAGTAAACAAAATAGCAATAAAATAATGTAAATTTGTATGAGAGAACATATACAAATACACATAAATTAACGCAAATTTCTAAAAAAATATATGTACAAAAATGCACATAAAATAAAGTAAATTTGCATAAAAATATATATAAAAAACACATTAAATAAAATAAATGCGTACACAAAATAACCTAAATACAAAAATACACAAAAATATTTAAAATTTGTATGAAAAGAAATATACAAAATACACATAAAATTAGGTAAATTTGTATTGAAATACATATACAAAATACACATAGAATAATGTAAATTTGAATGAAAATATATAAACAAATACACTTAAAATAACGTAAATTTGTATAAAATATATATGCAAGATACACATTAAATAATGTAAATGTGTTTAAAAAAATATATACAAAAAAGAAATAGAATAATGTAAAATCCTTTCAATATAAATACACAGAATATCAATAAAATAATGTAAATTTGTATGAAAAGAAAGATGCAAAATTCCCATAAAATAGCCCATTTTTTTTAAATATATATACCAAAATACACATAAAATATTTAAATTTGTATTGAAATAAAAATACAAAATGCATATACAGTAAGGTAAATATGTATTGAAAGAGATATTCAAAAATACATATTAAACAAAGTAAATTTGTTTCAAAATATATATACGAATACACATAAAATAACGTAGATTTCTATAGAAATATATATACAAAATACACATGAAATTATGTAAATACGTATAAAAATATATATACAAAATACATATCTAGGTAAATTCGTGTCAAAATAAATAAACAAAATATCATGAAAAAAAATGTGCATTTGTATGAAAATAAATAATAGATAATAAAATTGTATGAAATATATATGCAAGATACACATTAAATAATGTAAATATGTATAAAAAAATATATACAAAAAACAAATAGAATAATGTGAAATCGTATCAAAATAAATACACCGACTATTAATAAAATAATGTAAATTTGTATGAAAATAAAGATGCAAAACTCCCATCAAATAGCGCATTTCTTATAAAAATATATCTACCAAAATACACATAAAATATTTAAATTTGTATTGAAGTAAATATACAAAATGCACATACAATAAGGTAAACTTGTATTGAAAGAGATATGCAAAAATACATATAAAACAATGTAAATTTGTTTCAAAATATATATACGAATATACATAAAATAACTTAGATTTCTATAAAAATATATATACAAAATACACATAAATTAAGTAAATACGTGTAAAAATAGATATACAAAATACAAATTGGCCTAACATTATGTGTATTTTGCATATCTATTTTCAAACAAACTTAAATTATTTTTGTGTATTTTTGCATATATCTTTATACAAATTTTAGTTATTTTATTTGTTTTTTGTATATATATTTTCCTACAAATATACATTCTTTTATTGGAATTTCGTGTATTTAATTTTTTACGAATTTACATTATTTTATGTGTATTTTGTATATATATTTTTCTACGTATTTAAATTATTTTATGTGTATTTTATATATACATTTTCATAAAAATTTACGTTATTTTATTGTGTGTATTCGTATATATTTTGAAACAAATTTTATACAAATTTATGTTATTTTATGTGTATTTGTATATATATTTTCATACAAATTTATATTATTTCATGTGTATTCTTACATATATTTTATTACAAATTTACCTTATTTTATGTTTATTTTGTATATTTATTTCATTCAATTTTAAATTATTTAATGTGTATATTTGTATTTGTATTTGTATCGCAAATTTGTATAAAACTATATACAAAAATACACAGAACAAATACACATTCTTTTATTGGTATTTTGTTTATTTATCTTGTTTCGAATTTATATTATTTTATGTGTATTTTGTTTACATTTATTTATACGTATTTACCTAATTTTATGTGTATTTTGTATATATATTTTTATAGATATCTACGTTATTTTATGTGTAATTGTATATATATTTTGAAACAAATTTACATTGTTTTATATGTATTTTTGCATATCTCTTTCAATAGAAGTTTACCTTATTGTATGTGCATTTTGTATATTTATTTCAATACAAATTTAAATATTTTATGTCTATTTTGGTATATATATTTTTATAAGAAATCCGCTATTTGATGAGAATTTTGCATCTTTATTTTCAAACAAATTTACATTATTTTATTAATATTCGGTGTATTTATTTTGATACGATCTTACATTATTCTATTTGTTTTTTGTCTATATATTTTTTTATACATATTTACATTATTTAATGTATATCTTGCATATATATTTCATACAAATTTATTATCTATTATTTATTTTTATACAAATACACATTCTTTTCATGATATTTTGTTTATTTATTTAGACACGAATTTACATTACTTAATATGTATTTTATATATATATATATATATATATATATATATATATATATATATCTATATATATATATATATATATATATATATATATATATATATATATATATTTTTTTTTTTATACGTATTTACATAATTTCATATGTATTTTGTATATATATTTCTATAGAAATCTACGTAATTTTATGTGTATTCGTATATATATTTTGAAACAAATTTACAATGTTTTATTTGTATTTTGCGTTTTTTTAATACAAATTTACCTTATTGTATGTGTGCATTTTGTATATTAATTTTAATAAAAATTTAATTATTCTATGTGTATTTTTGTATATGTATTTAAAAAAAAATGCTTTATCTTATGGGTATTTTGCATCTTTATTTTCATACAAATTTAAATCATTTTATTGATATTCTGTGTACTTATTTTGATACGATTCTACATTATTCTATGTATAACAAAAATAAATACAGAATACACAAAAATAGATATGCAAAATACATATAAACAATGTAAATTTGTTTCAAAATATATACGAATACACATGAAATAAGGTAGATTTCTATAAAATATATATACAAAATACACATAAAATTAAGTAAATACGTATAAAAAATGTATACAAAATACACATAAAATAATGTAAATTAGTATCAAAATAAATAAACAAAATACCAATAAAAGAATGTGTATTTGTATAAATATATATATACAAAATACACATTAAATAATATAAATTTGTTTAAAACTATACAAAATACACATGAAATTATGTAAATACGTATAAAAATATATATACAAAATACACATTAAATAATGTAAATTCGCGTCAAAATAAATAAACAAAATATCAATAAAAGAATGTGTATTTGTATGAAAATAGATATAAAAAATACACATAAAATAACCTAAATTTGTATCAAACTATATACAAAAATACACAAAAATATTTTAAATTTAAATTTACCTTATTGTATTTGCATTTTGTATATTTATTTTAATACAAATTCAAATATTTTATGTGTATTTTGGTATATATAATTTTATAAAAAATGCGTTATTCTATAGGTATTTTGCATCTTAGTTTTCATACAAATGTACATTATTTTATTAATATTCTGTGTATATATTTTGATACGATTTTATATTATACTATTTGTGTTTGGTATATATTTTTTTATACATATTTTCATTATTTAATGTGCATTTTTTATATATATTTTATACAAATTAACGTTATTTTAAGTGTATTTGTTTATATAATTTCATTCAAATTTACATTATTTTAAGTGTATTTTGTATATGTATTTAAATACAAACTTACCTAATTTTATGTGTATTTTGTATATTTATTTTCATACAAATTTATATTATTTTTGTGTTTTTTTGTATAAACATATAGAGTAAATTTCTATGAAAATATATTCAAAATACATATAAACTTATGTAAATAAGAATAAAAATATATATATCAAATACACCTAAAAAAAAAAAATAGTATCAAAATAAATAAACAAAATTCCGATCAAAGAACGTTTATTTGTAGGAAAATAAATATACAAAATACACATAAAATTGCGAAAATTTGAATAAAAATATATACAAAAAAACAAGAAAATAAATTTCAATTTGTATGAAAATAGATATACAAAATACACATATAATTAGTTAAATTTGTATTTAAATAAATGTACAAAATACACATAAAATATGTAAATTTGTATTAAATGAAAACAAATTCACAAAAAATAACGTTCATTTGTATAAAATAGATATACATAATATACATAGAATAATGTAAAATCGTATCATAATAAATACACAGAATATCAATAAAATAATGTAATTTTGTATGAAAATAAAGATGCAAAATACCCATAAAATAAAGCATATTTTTTTAAAAATACATATACAAAAAAACACATAGAATAATTAAATGTGTATTAAAATTAATGTACAAAATGCACGTACAATAAGGTAAATTTGTATTGAAAAATTATACAAAATGCACATAAAAGTGTAAATTTGATTCAAAATATATATACGAATACACATAAAATAACGTAGATTTCTATAGAAATATATATACAAAATACACATGAAATGATGTAAATACGTATAAAAATATATATATATATACAAAATACACATTAAATAATTTAAATTCTCGTCAAAATAAATAAACAAAATATCAATAAAAAAATGGTTATTTGAATGAAAATAGATATACAAAATACTCATAAAATAACCTAAGTTTGTATAAAACTATATACAAAAATACACAAAAATAGTTTAGATTTGTATGAAAATAAATATACAAAATACACATAAAATTAGGTAAATTTGTATTGAAATACATATACAAAATACACATAAAATAATTGAAATTTGAATGAAAATATATAAACATGTACACTTAAAATAACGTAAATTTGTATCAAATATATATACAAAATACACATTAAATAATGAAATAATGTAAATATGTATAAAAAAATATATACAAAACACAAATAGAATAATGTAAAATCGTATCAACAATAAATACACAGAATGTTAATAAAATAATGTAAATTTGTATGAAAATAAAGATGCAAAATAGCCATAAAATAACGCATTTTTTATAAAAATATATATACCAAAATACACATAAAATATTAAAATTTGTATTAAAATAAATATAAAAAATGCACATACTATAAGGTAAATTTGTATTGAAATAGATATGCAAAATACATATAAAACAAATAAATTTGTTTCAAAATATATATACGAATACAATAAAATAACATATATTTCTATAAGAGTATATACACATAAAATGAAATAAATACGTATAAAAAAATGAATACAAAAAATACATAAAAATCGTATCAAAATAAATAAAAAAAATACCACTAAAAGAATGTGTATTTGTATAAATATAAATATACAAAATACACATAAAATATCGTAAATTTGTATAAAACTATATACAAAAATATACAGAAGTAATTAAATTTGTATGAAGATATATATACAAAATAGAGCTAAAATGAGCTAAATTTGATTTGAAATGTACATACAAAATACATAAAATAATGTAAATCTGTATCAAAATATTTATACAAATACATATAATAACGTAGATTTGTTTAAAAATATATAAACAAAATACACATTAAGTAATGTAAATACGTATAAAAAATATGTACAAAATACACATATAATCATGTAATTCGCATCAAAATAAATAAACAAAATAGCAATAAAATAATGTAAATTTGTATGAGAAAACATATACAAATAACGCAAATTTCTATAAAAATATATGTACAAAAATGCACGTAAACTAAAGTAAATTTGCAAAAATATATATATACAAAACACACACTAAATAATGTAAATGCGTACATAAAATAACCTAAATTTGTATAAAACTATATACAAAAATACACAAAAATAATTTAAATTTGTTTGAAAAGAAATATACAAAATACACATAAAATTAGGTAAATTTGTATTGAAATACATATACAAAATACACATCAAATAATGTAAATTTGAATGAAAATATATAAACAAATACACTTAAAATAACGTAAATTTGTATCAAATATATATGCAAGATACACATTAAATAATGTAAATGTGTATAAAAAAATATATACAAAAAATAAATAGAATAATGTAAAATCGTATCAAAATAAATACACAGAATATCAATAAAATAATGTAAATTTGTATGAAAATAAAGATGCAAAATTCCCAAAAATTATCGCTTTTTTATAAAAATATATATACCAAAATACACATAAAATATTTAAATTTGTATTGAAATAAATATACAAAATGCATATACAGTAAGGTAAATTTGTATTAAAAGAGATATTCAAAAATACATATAAAACAATGTAAATTTGTTTCAAAATATATATACGAATACACATAAAATAAATTAGATTTCTATAGAAATATATATACAAAATACATATGAAATTATGTAAATACGTATAAAAATATATATACAAAATACATATCAAATAATGTAAATTCGTGTCAAAATAAATAAACAAAATATCATGAAAAGAATGTGTATTTGTATGAAAATAGATAATAGATAATAAATTTGCATAAAATATATATGCAAGATTCACATTAAATAATGTAAATATGTATAAAAAAGTATATACAAAAAACAAATAGAATAATGTAAAATCGTATCAAAATAAATACACCGAATATTAATAAAATAATGTAAATTTGTATGAAAATAAAGATGCAAAATTCCCATAAAATAGCGCATTTCTTATAAAAATATATATACCAAAATACACATAAAATTTGTAAATTTGTATTGAAATAAATTTACAAAATGCATATACAATAAGGTAAATTTGTATTGAAAGAGATATGCAAAAAAACATATAAAACAATGTAAATTTGTTTCAAAATATATATACGAATACAAATAGAAAAACGTAGATTTCTATAAAAATATATATACAAAATGCACATAAAATTAAGTAAATACGTATAAAAAAATGTATTCAAAATACACATAAAATAATGTAAATTCGAATTAAAATAAATAAAGAAAATACCAATAAAAGAATGTGTATTTGGATAAATATAAATATACAAAATACACATACAAAATAAACATAAAATAAGGTAGATTTGTAATAAAATATATGTACAAAATACACATACAATAATGTAAATTTATATGAAAATATATATACAAATACTCATATAATACCATGAATTTGTATAAAAATATATATTCAAAATAAATATTAAATAATCTAAGAGCGTATAAAAATATATATACAAAGTACATATAAAATGAAAATTAAGATGCAAAATACCTATAAAATAACGCATTTTTTATAAAATTATTGATACCAAAATACACTTAAATATTTGAACTTGTATTAAATTATATATACAAAATGCACATACAATAAGGTAAATTTGTATTGAAATAGATATGGAAAATACATATAAAATAATGTAAATTTGTTTCAAAATATATATACGAATACACATAAAATAACGTAGATTTCTATAAAAATACATATACAAAATACACATAAAATTAAGTAAATACGTATAAAAAATGTATACAAAATACACATAAAATAATGTAAATTCGTATAAATGTAAATAAACAATATACCAATAAAAGAATGTGTATTTGTATAAATATAAATATACAAAATGCACATAAAATAACGTAAATTTATATAAAACTATATACATAAAATAACGCAAATTTCTATAAAAATATATGTACAAAAATGAACATTAGATAAATTTGCATAAAAATATATAGTATACAAAACACACATTAGATAATGTAAATGAGTATAAAAATATGTATACAAAATACCTATGAAATAATCTAAATTCGTATCGAATTAAATTAAGAAATACCAATAAAATAATGTAATTTTGGATGAAAATATATATACAAAATACACATAAAATAACCTAAATACAAATACAAATCTACACATAAAATAATTTAAAATTGAATGAATTAAATATACAAAATAAACATAAAATAAGGTAAATTTGTAATGAAATATATGAAAAAATACACATAAAATAATATAAATTTGTATGAAAATGTATATACAAATACACATTAAATAACATGAATTTGTATAAAATTTGTATCAAAATATATACTTATACACACAATAAAATAACCTAATTTTTTTATGAAAATGTATATACAAAATACACATAAAATAATTTGAATACGTAGAAAAATATATATACAAAAAACACATAAAATAATGTAAATATGTGTGAAAATATATAAACAAATACACATAAAATAATGTAAATTTGGATAAAATATATATACAAAATGAACATTAAATAATGTAAATATGTATAAAAAAAATATATACAAAAAACACATAGAATAATGTTAAATCGTATCAAAATAAATAAAGAGAATATCAATAAAATAATGTAAATTTGTATGAAAATAAAAATGCAAAATATCCATATAATAACGCATATTTGCATTAAAATATATATACAAAAATATATATAAAATAATTTAATTTGTATTAAAATAAATATACAAAATGCACGTACAATAAAGTAAATTTGTATTGAAATAGATATGCAAAATACACAATAATAATGTAAATTTGTATCAAAATATATATACGAATACTCATAAAATAGAGTAAATTTCTATGAAAATATATATACAAAATAGATATACAAAATACACATATAACTAGTTAAATTTGTATTTAAATACATGTACAAAAAACACATAAAATAATGTAGATTTGTATGAAATGAAAACAAATACATTTTATATAAAATATATATACATAATAGAATAATGTAAAAACATATCAAAATAAATACACAGAATATCAATAAAATAATGTAAATTTGTATGAAAATAAAGATGCAAAATACCCATAAAATAAAGCATATTTTTATAAAAATACATATACAAAAATACACATAGATTAATCAAATTTGTATTAAAATTAATATACAAAATGCACATACAATAAGGTAAATTTGTATTGAAAAAATATGCAAAATACACATAAAACAATGTAAATTTGTTTCAAAATATATATACGAATACACATAAAATAACGCAGATTTCTATAGAAATATATATACAAAATACACTTGAAATAATGTAAATACGTATAAAAATATATATACAAAATACACATTAAATAATGTTAATTCGTGTCAAAATAAATAAACAAAATATCATAATAAGAATGTGTATTTGTATGAAAATAGATATACAAAATACACATAAAATAACCTAAATTTGTATAAAACTATATACAAAAATACACAAAAATAATTTAAACTTGTATGAAAATAAATATACAAAAAACATATGTAAATTTGAATGAATATATAAACATATGGACTTAAAATAACGTAAATTTGTATCAAATATATATACAAAAAAAACATTAAATAATGTATATGTGTATAAAAAAATATATAGAAAACACAAATAAAATAATGTAAAATCGTATCAAAATAAATACAGAAAATATTAATAAAATAATGTAAATATGTATGAAAATTAAGATGCAAAATACCCATAAAATAACGAATTTTTTATAAAAATATAAATACGAAAAAACATAAAATATTTGATTTTGTATTAAAATAAATAGATATACAAAATACACATAAAATAAGCAAAATTTGAATTGAAATATATATACAAAATACATAAAATAATGTAAATTTGTATCAAAATACCTATACAAATACACATATAATAACGTAAATTTGCATAAAAATATATAAACAAAATACACATTAAATAATGTAAATACGTATAAAAAAATGTAAAAAATACACAAATAATCATGTAATTCGTATCAAAATAAATAGACAAAATACCAATAAAATAATGTAAATTTCTATTAGAAAACATATCCAAAATACACATAAATAACGCAAATACCAATAAAAATATATATAATATAATATATTTTTATACATATTTAAAATATTTAATGTATATTTATATATATATATATATATATAGATATAGATATATATATATATAGATATATATATATATATATATATATATATATATATATATATATATATATATATATATGTATATATATATATATATATATATATATATATATATATATATATATATATATATATATATATATATTATCCAAATTTACGTGATTTTATATGTATTGTTTATATATTTTCATACAAATTTCCCTTATTTTATGTGAGATTTGTATATGTATTTCACTACAAATTTGCCTAACTTCATGTGTATTTTGCATATCTTTTTTAAACAAATTTAAATTATTTTGTGTATATTTGTATATATTTTATACAAATTTTAGTTATTTTATTTGTTTTGTATATATATTTTCCTACAAATATACATTCTTTTATTGGAATTTTGAGTATTTAATTTTTACAATTTACATTATTTTATGTGTATTTTGTATATATATTTTTCTACGTATTTAAACTATTTTATGTGTATTTTATATATACATTTTCATAAAAATTTACGTTATTTTATTGTGTGTATTCGTATATATTTTGAAACATTTTATACAAATTCATGTTATTTTATGTGTATTTGTATATATATTTTCATACAAATTTATATTATTTTATGTGTATTCATACATATATTTTATTACAAATTTACCTTATTTTATGTTTATTTTGTATATTTATTTCATTCAATTTTAAATTATTCAATGTGTATATTTGTATTTGTATTTAGGTTATTTTATGTGTTTTTTCTATATATATTTTCATCCAAAATTACATTATTTTATTGTTATTTTCTTAATTTAACTCGATACGAATTTAGATTATTTCACAGGTATTTTGTATACATATTTTTATACTCATTTACTCATTTTATGTGTATTTTGTATATATTTTTATAGAAATCAACGTTATTATATGTGCATTCATATATATATATATTTTGAAACAAATTTACATTGTTTTATATGTATTTTGCATATCTATTTCAATACAAATTTACCTTACAGTATGTGCATTTTTTATATTTATTTTAATACAAATTTTAATATATTATGTGAATTTTGGCATATATAATTTTATAAAAATGCGTATTTAATTGGATATTTTGCATATTTATTTTCATACAAATTTACATTATTTTATTAATATTCTGTGTATTTATTTTGATACGATTTTACATTATTCTATTTGTGTTTTGTATATATTTTGTATATATGTACATATTTACATTATTTAATTAGTATTTTGTATATATATTTAATACGTTTCATTGAAATTTCCATTATTTTATGTGTATTTTGTATATGTATTTCAATACAAATTTACTTAATTTTATGTGTATTTTGTATATATATTTTTAATACAAATTTAAATTATTTTGTGCATTTTGTATATTAATTTTAATACAAATTTAATTATTTTATGTGTATTTTGTATATGTATTTTAAAAATTTAATTATTTTATGAGTATATTTTGTATCTTTATTTTCATACAAAATAACATAATTTTATGGATATTCTGTGTCTGTATTTTTATAGGATATTACATTAATCTATGTGTATATTGTATATATATTTCATATAAATTAGCTTATTTTATGTGAAGTTATTATATCTATTTATTTTAATACAAAATCAAATATTTTATGTTTATTTTGTATATATATTTTATAAAAAAATGCGTTATTTTATGGGTATTTTGCATCCTAATTTTCATACAAATTTACGCTATTTTATTAATATTTTCTGTATTTATTTTGATACGATTTTACATTATTTTATTTGTGTTTTGTATATATTTTTTTATACAGATTTACATTATTTAATGTGTTTTTTGTATATATATTTGATACAAATTTACGTTATTTTAAGTCTATATGTTTATATATTTTCATTCAAATTTACATTATTTTATGTGTATTTTGTATATGTATTTCAATACAAATTTACCTAATTTTATGTTTTTTGTATATTTATTTTCATACAAGTTTAAATTATTTTTGTGTATTTTTGTTTATAGTTTTATATAAATATAGGTTATTTTACGTGTATTTTGTATATCTATTTTCATACAAATACACATTCTTTTCATGATAATTTGTTTATTTATTTTGACACGAATTAACATTATTTAATGTGTATTTTGTATATATATTTTTATACGTATTTACATTATTTCAAGTGTATTTTGTATATATATTTCTATAGAAATCTGCATTATTTTATGTGTTTTCGTATATATAATTTGAAACAAATTTACATTGTTTTATGTGTATTCTGCATATTTTTTCAATACAAATTTACCTTATTGTATGTGCATTTTGTATATTAATTTTAATACAAATTTGATTAATATATGTGTATTTTTGTATATGTACTTTTATAAATTTATGCTTTATTTTATGGGTATTTTGCATCGTTATTTTCATACAAATTTACATTATTTTATTGATAATCTGTGTATTTATTTTAATATGATTTTACATTATTCTATGTGTATTTTGTACATATATTTATATTAAATGTATTTGTTTTCATTTCATACAAATCTACATTATTTTATGTATTTTTTGTACATGTATACACATAAAATATTTAAATTTGTATTGAAATAAATATACAAAATGCATATACAATAAGGTAAATTTGTAATGAAATATATGTACAAAATACACATAAAATAATGTAAATTTATATGAAAATATATATACAAATACTCATAAAATACCATGAATTTGTATAAAATTATATATTCAAAATAAAAATTAAATAATGTAAATGCGTATAAAAATATATATACAAAGGACATATAAAATAATGTAAATTCGTATCAATATAAATCAACAAAATACCAATAAAATAATACATATTTGAATGAAAATAGATTTACAAAATACACATAACATAACTAAAATTTGTATTGAAATATATACAAAAATACATAAAAATAATTTGAGTTTGTATGAAAATAGATATTCAAAATACACATAAAACTAGGTAAATTTCTTTTGAAATATATATACAAAATACCCATAAAATATTGTAAATTTGTGTCAAAATATATAAACAAATACACATAAAATAACGTAAATTTGTATGAAAAATATATACAAAATACACATAGAATAATGTTAAATCGTATCAAAATGAATGAGCAGAATATCAATAAAATAACGTAAATTTGTATGAAAATAAAGATGCAAAATACCCATAAAATAAAGCATATTTTTATAAAAATACATATACAAAAATACACATAGAATAATTAAATTTGTATTAAAATTAATATACAAAATGCATATATAATAAGGTAAATTTGTATTGAAAAAATAAGCAAAATACACATAAAAGTGTAAATTTGTTTAAAAATCTATATACGAATACACATAATATAACGTAGATTTCTATAGAAATATATATACAAAATACACTTGAAATGATGTAAATACGTATAAAAATATATATACAAAATACACATTAAATAATTTAAATTCTCGTCAAAATAAATAAACAAAATATCAATAAAAGAATGTGTATTTGTATGAAAATAGATATATAAAATACTCATAAAATAACCTAAGTTTGTATAAAACTATATACAAAAATACACAAAAATAATTTAAATTTGTATGAAAATAAATATACAAAATACACATAAAATTAGGGAAATTTGTATTGAAATACATATACAAAATACTCATAAAATAATGGAAATTTGAATGAAAATATATAAACATATACACTTAAAATAACGTAATTTGTATCAAATATATATACAAAATTGTAATTAAATAATGTAAATATGTATAAAAAAAATATATACAAAACACAAATAGAATAATGTAAAATCGTATCAACAATAAATACACAGAATATTGATAAAATAATATAAATTTGTATGAAAATAAAGATGCAAAATAGCCATAAAATAACGCATTTTTTATAAAAATATATATACCAAAATACACATAAAATATTAAAATTTGTATTAAAATAAATATGAAAAATGTACATACTATAAGGTAAATTTGTTTTGAAATAGATATGCAAAATACATATAAAACAATGTAAATTTGTTTCAAAATATATATACGAATACACATAAAATAACGTAGATTTCTATAAAAAAATATACAAAATACACATAAAATGAAGTAAATACGTATGAAAAAATTAATACAAAATACACAAAAATCGTATCAAAATAAATAAACAAAATACCAGTAAAAGAATGTTTATTTGTACAAATATAAATATACAAAATACACATAAAATATCGTAAATTTGTATAAAACTAAATACAAAAATACATTGAAGTAATTAAATTTGTATGAAAATATATATACAAAATACAGCTAAAATAAGCTAAATTTGAATTGAAATGTACATACAAAATACATAAAATAATGTAAATCTGTATCAAAATATTTATACAAATATATATAATAACGTAGATTTGTTTAAAAATATATAAACAAAATACACATTAAGTAATGTAAATACGTATAAAAAATATGTACAAAATACACATATAATCATGTAATTCGTATCAAAATAAATAAACAAAATAGCAATAAAATAATGTAAATTTGTATGAGAAAACATATACAAATAACGCAAATTTCTATAAAAATATATGTACAAAAATGCACATAAAATAAAGTAAATTTGCAAAAAAATATATATACAAAACACACACTAAATAATGTAAATGCGTACATAAAATAACCTAAATTTGTATAAAACTATATACAAAAATACACAAAAATAATTTAAATTTGTTTGAAAAGAGATATACAAAATACACATAAAATTGGGTAAATTTGTATTGAAATACATATACAAAATACTCATCAAATAATGTACATTTGAATGAAAATATATAAACAAATACACTTAAAATAACGTAAATTTGTATAAAATATATATGCAAGATACACATTAAATAATGTAAATGTGTATAAAAAATATATATACAAAAAAAAATAGAATAATGTAAAATCGTATCAAAATAAATACACAGAATATCAATAAAATAATGTAAATTTGTATGAAAATAAAGATGCAAAATTCCTAAAAATTATCGCATTTTTTATAAAAATATATTTACCAAAATACACATAAAATATTTAAATTTGTATTGAAATAAATATACAAAATGCATATACAGTAAGGTAAATTTATATTGAAAGAGATATTCAAAAATACATATAAAACAATGTAAATTTGTTTCAAAATATATATACGAATACACATAAAATAAAGTAGATTTCTATAGAAATATATATACAAAATACATATGAAATTATGTAAATACGTATAAAAATATATATACAAAATACATATCAAATAATGTAAATTCGTGTCAAAATAAATAAACAAAATATCATGATAATAGATAATAAATTTGTATAAAATATATATGCAAGATACACATTAAATAATGTAAATATGTATAAAAAAGTATATACAAAAAACAAATAGAATAATGTAACATCGTATCAAAATAAATACACCGAATATTTAATAAAATAATGTAAATTTGTATGAAAATAAAGATGCAAAATTTATAAAATAGCGCATTTCTTATAAAATATTTAAATTTGCATTGAAATAAATATACAAAATGCACATACAATAAGGTAAATTTGTATTGAAAGAGATATGCAAAAATACATATAAAACAATGTAAATTTGTTTCAAAATATATATACGAATACAAATAAAAAAACGTAGATTTCTATAAAAATATATATACAAAATACACATAAAATTAAGTAAATACGTATAAAAAAATGTATACAAAATACACATAAAATAATGTAATTTCGAATTAAAATAAATGTAAATTTGAATGAAAATATAAAAACAAATACACTTAAAATAACGTAAATTTGTATAAAATATATATGCAAGATACACATTAAATAATGTAAATGTGTATAAAAAATATATACAAAAAACAAATAGAATAATGTAAAATCGTATCAAAATAAATACAGAGAAGATCAATAAAATAATGTAAATTTGTATGAAAATAAAGATGAAAAATTCCCAAAAATTATCGCTTTTTTTATAAAAATATATATACCAAAATACACATAAAATATTTAAATTTGTATTGAAATAAATATACAAAATGCATATACAGTAAGGTAAATTTGTATTAAAAGAGATATTCAAAAATACATATAAAACAATGTAAATTTGTTTCAAAATATATACGAATACACATAAAATAAATTAGATTTCTATAGAAATATATATACAAAATACATATGAAATTATGTAAATACGTATAAAAATATATATACAAAATACATATCAAATAATGTAAATTCGTGTCAAAATAAATAAACAAAATATCATGAAAAGAATGTGTATTTGTATGAAAATAGATAATAGATAATAAATTTGTATAAAATATATATGCAGGATTCAAATTAAATAATGTAAATATGTATAAAAAAGTATATACAAAAAACAAATATAATAATGTAAAATCGTATCAAAATAAATACACCGAATATTAATAAAATAATGTAAATTTGTATGAAAATAAAGATGCAAAATTCCCATAAAATAGCGCATTTCTTATAAAAATATATATACCAAAATACACATAAAATTTTTAAATTTGTATTGAAATAAATATACAAAATGCATATACAATAAGGTAAATTTGTATTGAAAGAGATATGCAAAAAAAACATATAAAACAATGTAAATTTGTTTCAAAATATATATACGAATACAAATAAAAAACGTAGATTTCTATAAAAATATATATACAAAATACACATAAAATTAAGTAAATACGTATAAAAAAAATGTATTCAAAATACACATAAAATAATGTAAATTCGAATTAAAATAAATAAACAAAATACCAATAAAAGAATGTGTATTTGGATAAATATAAATATACAAAATACACATACAAAATAAACTTAAAATAAGGTAGATTTGTAATAAAATATATGTACAAAATACACATACAATAATGTAAATTTATATGAAAATATATATACAAATACACATAAAATACCATGAATTTGTATAAAAATATATATTCAAAATAAATATTAAATAATGTAAGAGCGTATAAAAATATATATACAAAGTACATATAAAATGAAAATTAAGATGCAAAATACCTATAAAATAACGCATTTTTTATAAAATTATTGATACCAAAATACACTTAAATATTTGAACTTGTATTAAATTATATATACAAAATGCACATACAATAAGGTAAATTTGTATTGAAATAGATATGGAAAATACATATAAAATAATGTAAATTTGTTTCAAAATATATATACGAATACACATAAAATAACGTAGATTTCTATAAAAATACATATACAAAATACACATAAAATTAAGTAAATACGTATAAAAAATGTATACAAAATACACATAAAATAATGTAAATTCGTATAAATGTAAATAAACAATATACCAATAAAAGAATGTGTATTTGTATAAATATAAATATACAAAATGCACATAAAATAACGTAAATTTATATAAAACTATATACATAAAATAACGCAAATTTCTATAAAAATATATGTACAAAAATGAACATTAGATAAATTTGCATAAAAATATATATACAAAACACACATTAAATAATGTAAATGAGTATAAAAATATGTATACAAAATACCTATGAAATAATCTAAATTCGTATCGAATTAAATTAAGAAATACCAATAAAATAATGTAATTTTGGATGAAAATATATATACAAAATACACATAAAATAACCTAAATACAAATACAAATCTACACATAAAATAATTTAAAATTGAATGAAATAAATATACAAAATAAACATAAAATAAGGTAAATTTGTAATGAAATATATGAAAAAATACACATAAAATAATATAAATTTGTATGAAAATGTATATACAAATACACATTAAATAACATGAATTTGTATAAAATTTGTATCAAAATATATACTTATACACACAATAAAATAACCTAATTTTTTTATGAAAATGTATATACAAAATACACATAAAATAATTTGAATACGTAGAAAAATATATATACAAAAAACACATAAAATAATGTAAATATGTGTGAAAATATATAAACAAATACACATAAAATAATGTAAATTTGGATAAAATATATATACAAAATGAACATTAAATAATGTAAATATGTATAAAAAAAATATATACAAAAAACACAATGAATAATGTTAAATCGTATCAAAATAAATAAAGAGAATATCAATAAAATAATGTAAATTTGTATGAAAATAAAGATGCAAAATATCCATATAATAACGCATATTTGCATAAAAATATATATACAAAAATATATATAAAATAATTTAATTTGTATTAAAATAAATATACAAAATGCACGTACAATAAAGTAAATTTGTATTGAAATAGATATGCAAAATACACATTAATAATGTAAATTTGTATCAAAATATATATACGAATACTTATAAAATAGAGTAAATTTCTATGAAAATATACATGCAAAATAGATATACAAAATACACATATAACTAGTTAAATTTGTATTTAAATACATGTACAAAAAACACATAAAATAATGTAGATTTGTATGAAATGAAAACAAATACATTTTATATAATATATATATATATATACAAAATACACATAGAATAATGTAAAAACATATCAAAATAAATACACAGAATATCAATAAAATAATGTAAATTTGTATGAAAATAAAGATGCAAAATACCCATAAAATAAAGCATATTTTTATAAAAATACATATACAAAAATACACATAGATTAATCAAATTTGTATTAAAATTAATATACAAAATGCACATACAATAAGGTAGATTTGTATTGAAAAAATATGCAAAATACACATAAAACAATGTAAATTTGTTTCAAAATATATATACGAATACACATAAAATAACGCAGATTTCTATAGAAATATATATACAAAATACACTTGAAATAATGTAAATACGTATAAAAATATATACAAAATACACATTAAATAATGTTAATTCGTGTCAAAATAAATAAACAAAATATCATGAAAAGAATGTGTATTTGTATGAAAATAGATATACAAAATACACATAAAATAACCTAAATTTGTATAAAACTATATACAAAAATACACAAAAATAATTTAAACTTGTATGAAAATAAATATACAAAAAACATGTAGAAATAAGTAAATTTGTATTGAAATACATAAACAAAATACACTGAAAATAATGTAAATTTGAATGAAAATATATAAACATATAGACTTAAAATTACGTAAATTTGTATCAAATATATATACAAAAAAAACATTAAATAATGTAAATATGTATAAAAAAATATATACAAAACACAAATAAAATAATGTAAAATCGTATCAAAATAAATACAGAAAATATTAATAAAATAATGTAAATTTGTATGAAAATTAAGATGCAAATACCCATAAAATAACGCATTTTTTATAAAAATATATATACGAAAAAACATAAAATATTTGATTTTGTATTAAAATAAATAGATATACAAAATACACATAAAATAAGCTAAATTTGAATTGAAATATATATACAAAATACATAAAATAATGTAAATTTGTATCAAAATACCTATACAAATACACATATAATAACGTAAATTTGTATAAAAATATATAAACAAAATACACATTAAATAATGTAAATACGTATAATACACAAATAATCATGTAATTCGTATCAAAATAAATAGACAAAATACCAATAAAATAATGTAAATTTCTATGAGAAAACATATACAAAATACACATAAATAACGCAAATACCAATAAAAATATATATAATATAATATTTTTTTATACATTTTTTAAATATTTAATGTATATTTTGTATATATATATTTTATCCAAATTTACGTGATTTTATATGTATTTGTTTATATATTTTCATACAAATATACATTATTCTATATGAGTTTTGTAAATGTATTTCAATACAAATTTGCCTAACTTTATGTGTATTTTGCGTATCTATTTTCATACAAATTCAAATTATTTGTGTATTTTTGTATATATTTTTATACAAATTTTAGTTATTTTATTTGTTTTTTGTATATATATTTTCCTACAAATATACATTCTTTTATTGGAATTTTGTGTATTTAATTTTTTACTAATTTACATTATTTTATGTGTATTTTGTATATATATTTTTCTACGTATTTAAATTATTTTATGTGTATTTTATATATACATTTTCATAAAAATTTACGTTATTTTATTGTGTGTATTCGTATATATTTTGAAACAAATTTTATACAAATTCATGTTATTTTATGTGTATTTGTATATATATTTTCATACAAATTTATATTATTTTATGTGTATTCTTACATATATTTTATTACAAATTTACCTTATTTTATGTTTATTTTGTATATTTATTTCATTTAATATAATCAAATTTAAATTTATTGTATATGCATTTTGAATATTAATTTTAATACAAATTTAATTATTCTATGTGTATTTTTCTATATGTATTTTTATAAAAATATGGTTTATTTTATGGGTATTTTGGATCTTTATTTTCATACAAATTTACGTTATTTTATTGATATTCTGCTCATTCATTTTGATACGATTTGACATTATTCTATGTGTATTTTGTATATATTTTTCATACAAATTTATTTATTTTATGTGTATTTGTTTATATATTTTGACACAAATTTACAATATTTTATGGGTATTTTGTATATATATTTCAAAAGAAATTTACCTAGTTTTATGTGTATTTTGAATATCTATTTTCATACAAACTCAAATTATTTATATGTATTTTTGTATATATTTCAATACAAATTTTAGTTAGGTTATGTGTATTTTGTAAATCTATTTTCATTCAAATATATGTAATTTTATTGGTATTTTGTTGATTTATATTGATACGAATTTGCATTATTTTATATGTACTTTATATATGTTTTTATACGCAGTTACATTATTTAATATTTATTTTGAATATATAATTTTATACAAATTCATGGTATTTTATGTGTATTTGTATATATATTTTCATATAAATTTACATTATTTTATGTGTATTTTGTACATATATTTCATTAGAAATTTACCTTATTTTATGTTTATTTTGTATGTGTATTTTGTACATTTATGTGTATTTGTATAAATATAAATATACAAAATACACATAAACAAAATACAAATAAACATTCTTTTATTAGTATTTTGTTTATTTATTTTGTTTCGAATTTACATTATTTTATGTGTATTTTGTTTACATTTTTTTTACGTATTTACTTAATTTTATGTGTATTTTGTATATATATTTTTATAGAAATCTACGTTATTTTATATGTATTCGTATATATATTTTGAAACAAATTTACATTGTCTTAAATGTATTTTTGCATATCTCTTTCAATAGAAGTTTACATTATTGTATGTGCATTTTGTATATTTATTTCAATATAAATTTAAATATTTTATGTGTATTTTTGTATATATGTTTTTAAAAGTAATGCGCTATTTGATGGGAATTTTGCATCTTTATTTTCATACAAATTTACATCAGTTTATTAATATTCGGTGTGTTTATTTTGATACGATTTTACATTATTTTATTTGTTTTTTGTATATATATTTTTGTGTATTTTTGTATATAGTTTTATACAAATTTAGGTTATTTTATGTACGCATTTACATTATTTAATGTGTGTTTTGTATATATATTTTTATGCAAATTTACTTTATTTTATGTGTATTTTTGTACATATATTTTTTTATAAATTTGCGTTATTTTATGTGTATTTGTATATATTTTCTCATACAAATTTACATTATTTTATTGCTATTTTGTTTATTTATTTTGATACGAATGAAAATAGATATACAAAATATACATAAAATAAACCAAATTTGTATCTAAAAATATTTTAACAGATGCGCATAAAATAACGTAAATTTGTTTTAAAATATACAAAATACACATTAAATAATGTAAATATGTATAAAAAAATATATACAAAATACAAATAGAATAATGTAAAATCGTATCAAAATAAATACACTGAATATTAATAAAACAATGTAAATTTGTATGAAAATAAAGATGCAAAATACCTATTAAATAACGCATTTTTTTTATAAAAATATATATACCAAAATACACATGAAAAAATCAATTTGTATTAAAATAAATATACAAAATACACATACAATAAGGTAAATCTGTATTGAAATATATATGCAAAATACATATAAAACAATGTAAATTTGTTTCAAAATATATATACGAATACACATAAAATAACGTAGATTTGTATAAAAATATATATACAAAATACACATAAAATGAAGTAAATACGTATAAGAAAATGTATACAAAATACACATAAAACAATGTAAATTCGTTTCAAAATAAATAAACAAAATACCAATAAAAGAATGTGTATTTGTATAAATATAAATATACAAAATATACATAAAATAACGTAAATTTGTATAAAACTATATACAAAAATACACAGAAGTTATTAAATTCGTATGAAAATAGATATACAAAATACAGATAAAATAAGCTAAATTTGAATTGAAATGTATATAGAAAATACATAAAATAATGTAAATTTGTATCAAAATATTTATAAAAATACATATAATAACGTAAATTTGTTTAAAAATATATAAACGAAATACACATTAAGTAATAATACGTATAATAATAATACGTATAAAAAATATGTACAAAATACACATATAATCATGTAATTCGTATCAAACTAAATAAACAAAATAGCAATAAAATAATGTAAATTCGTATGAGAAAACATATACAAATACATATAAAATAACGCTAACTTCCATAAAAATATATGTCCAAAAATTAACGTAAAATAAAGTAACTTTGGATAAAAATATATATATACAAAACACACATTGAATAATGTAAATCCGTACATAAAATAACCTAAATTTGGATAAAACTATATACAAAAATATTCAAAAATAATTTAAATTTGAATGAAAAGAAATATACAAAATACACATAAAATTAGGTTAATTTCTATTGAAATACATATTCAAAATACATATAAAATAATGTAAATTTGAAAGAAAATATATAAACAAATACACATATAATAATGTAAATTTGTATGAAATATATAATCAAAATACACATTAAATAATGTAAATATGTATAAAAAAATATATACAAACCACAAATAGAATAATGAAAAATCGTATAAAAATATATACACAGAATATTAATAAAATAATGTAAATTTGTATGAAAATTAAGATGCAAAATACCTTTAAAATAACGCATTTTTTATAAAAATATTGATACCAAAATACACATAAAATATTTGAATTTGTATTAATATAAATATACAAAATGCACATACAATAAGGTAAATTTGTATTGAAATAGTAATGCAAAATACATATAAAATTATTTAAATTTGTTTCAAAATATATATATACGAATACACATAAAATAACGTAGATTTCTATAAAAATACATATACAAAATACACATAATATTAAGTAAATACGGATAAAAAAAATGTATACAAAATACACATAAAATAATGTAAATTCGTATAAATGTGAATAAACAATATACCAATAAAAGAATGTGTATTTGTATAAATATAAATATACAAAATGCACATAAAATAACGTAGATTTATATAAAACTTTATACATAAAATAACGCAAATTTCTATAAAAATATATGAACAAAAATGAACATAAAATAAATTTGCATAAAAATATATATACAAAACACACTTTAGATAATGTAAATGAGTATAAAAATATGTATACAAAATACCTATGAAATAATCTAAATTCGTATCGAATTAAATTAAGAAAATATCAATAAAGTAATGTAATTTTGGATGAAAATATATATACAAAATACACATAAAATAACCTAAATACAATTACAAATATACACATAAAATTATTTAAAATTGAATGAAATAAATATACAAAATAAACATAAAATAAGGTAAATTTGTAATGAAATATATGAAAAAATACACATAAAATAATATAAATTTGTATGAAAATATATATACAAATACACATTAAATAACATGAATTTGTATCAAATTTGTATCAAAATATATACTTATACACACAATAAAATAACGTATTTTTTTATGAAAATGTATATACAAAATACACAAAATAATTTAAATACGTAGAAAAATATATATACAAAAAACACATAAAATAATGTAAATTTGTATGAAAATATATAAACAAATACACATAAAATAATGTAAATTTGGATAAAATATATATACAAAATGAACATTAAATAATGTAAATATGTATAAAAAAATATACAAAATACACATAAAATAATGTAAATCGTATCAAAATAAATAAAGAGAATATCAATAAATTAATGTAAATTTGTATGAAAATAAAGCTGCAAAATATCCATATAATAACGCATATTTGCATAAAAATATATATACAAAAATACATATAAAATAGTTAAATTTGTATTAAAATAAATATACAAAATGCACGTACAATAAAGTAAATTTGTATTGAAATGGATATGCAAAATACACATCAATAATGTAAATTTGTATCAAAATATATATACGAATACTCATAAAATAGAGTAAATTTCTATGAAAATATACATACAAAATAGATATACAAAATACACATATAACTAGTTAAATTTGTATTTAAATACATGTACAAAAAACACATAAAATAATGTAGATTTGTATGAAATGAAAACAAATACATTTTATATAAAATATATATACAAAATACACATAGAATAATGTAAAATCATATCAAAATAAATACAAAGAATATCAATAAAATAATGTAAATTTGTATGAAATAAAAATGCAAAACACCCATAAAATAAAGCATATTTTTATAAAAATACATATACAAAAATACACATAGATTAATCAAATTTGTATTAAAATTAATATACAAAATGCACATACAATAAGGTAAATTTGTATTGAAAAAAAATGCAAAATACACATAAAATAATGTAAATTTGTTTCAAAATCTATATACGAATACTCATAAAATAACGCAGATTTCTATAGAAATATATATACAAAATACACTTGAAATAATGTAAATACGTATAAAAATATATTTACAAAATACACATTAAATAATGTTAATTCGTGTCAAAATAAATAAACAAAATATCATGAAAAGAATGTGTATTTGTATGAAAATAGATATACAAAATACACATAAAATAACCTAAATTTGTATAAAACTATATACAAAAATACACAAAAATAATTTAAACTTGTATGAAAATAAATATACAAAAAACATATGTAAATATGAATGAAAATATATAAACATATAGACTTAAAATAACGTAAATTTGTATCAAATATATATACAAAAAAAAAACATTAAATAATGTATATGTGTATAAAAAAATATATACAAAACACAAATAAAATAATGTAAAATCGTATCAAAATAAATACAGAAAATATTAACAAAATAATGTAAATATGTATGAAAATTAGGATGCAAAATACCCATAAAATAACGATTTTTTTATAAAAATATAAATACGAAAAAACATAAAATATTTGATTTTGTATTAAAATAAATAGATATACAAAATACACATAAAATAAGCTAAATTTGAATTGAAATATATATACAAAATACATAAAATAATGTAAATTTGTATCAAAATACCTATACAAATACACATATAATAACGTAAATTTGTATAAAAATATATAAACAAAATACACATTAAATAATGTAAATACGTATAAAAAAATGTAAAAAATACACAAATAATCATGTAATTCGTATCAAAATAAATAGACAAAATACCAATAAAATAATGTAAATTTCTATGAGAAAACATATACAAAATACACATAAATAACGCAAATACCAATAAAAATATATATAATATAATATATTTTTATACATATTTAAAATATTTAATGTATATTTTGTATATATATATATATATATATTTTATCCAAATTTACGTGATTTTATATGTATTGTTTATATATTTTCATACAAATTTACATTATTTTATGTGAGTTTTGTATATGTATTTCAATACAAATTTGCCTAACTTCATGTGTATTTTGCATATCTTTTTTCAAACAAATTTAAATTATTTTAGTGTATATTTGTATATATTTTTATACAAATTTTTGTTATTTTATTTGTTTTTGTATATATATTTTCCTACAAATATACATTCTTTTATTGGAATTTTGAGTATTTAATTTTTTACGAATTTACATTATTTTAGGTGTATTTTGTATATATATTTTTCTACGTATTTAAACTTTTTTATGTGTATTTTATATATACATTTTCAAAAAAATTTACGTTATTTTATTGTGTGTATTCGTATATATTTTGAAACATTTTATACAAATTCATGTTATTTTATGTGTATTTGTATATATATTTTCATACAAATTTATATTATTTTATGTGTATTCTTACATATATTTTATTACAAATTTACCTTATTTTATGTTTATTTTGTATATTTATTTCAGTCAATTTTAAATTATTTAATGTGTATATTTGTATTTGTATTTAGGTTATTTTATGTGTGTTTTCTATATATATTTTCATCCAAAATTACATTATTTTATTGTTATTTTCTTAATTTAACTCGATACGAATTTAGATTATTTCACAGGTATTTTGTATACATATTTTTATACTCATTTACATTATCTAATATGTGTTTTGTGTATATTTTTTTATGCAAACTAATTTTATGTGCATTTTTGTACATATATTTTTATAGAAACTTAAAACGTTATTTTATGTGTATTTTGTATATGTTTTCTCATACTAATTTACATTATTTAATTAGTTTTTTTTTTATTTATTTTGATACGAATGACTTGATTATTGGTGTATTTTGTAAATATTTTTTATACGTATTTGCATTACTTAATGTGTATTTTGTTTATATATATTTTTTTTACAAATTTACATTATTATATGTGTATTTGTTAAAAATATTTTGAAACGAATTTACTTTATTTTATGTATTTTGTATGTATATTTCAATTCAAATTTAGCTTATTTTGTGTGTATTTTGTATATCTATGTTCATACAAATTTAATTACTTCTGTATATTTTTGTATATAGTTTTATACAAATTTACACTATTTTATGTGCATTTTGTATATTTATATTTATACAAATACACATTCTCTTATTGGTATTTTGTTTATTTATATTTATACGAATTTACATTATTTTAAGTATATTTTGTATACATTTCTGATTCGTATTTACTTAATTTTATTTGTATTTTGTATATATATATTTATAGAAATCTACGTTATTTTATGTGTATTCGTTTATATATTTTGAAACAAATTTACATTGTTTTATATGTTTTTTGCATATCTACTTCAATACAAATTTACCTTATTGTATGTGCATTTTGTATATATATTTTAATACAAATTCAAATATTTTATGTGTATTTTGGTATATATAATTTAAAAAAAAAAATGCGTTATTTTATAGGTATTTTGCATCTTAGTTTTCATACAAATGTACATTATTTTATGAATAATCTGTGTATATATTTTGATACGATTTTATATTATACTATTTGTGTTTTGTATATATTTTTTTATACATATTTTCATTATTTGATGTGTATTTTTTATATATATTTTATACAAATTAACGTCATTTTAAGTGTATTTGTTTATATAATTTCATTCAAATTTACATTATTTTAAGTGTATTTTGTATATGTATTTCAATACAAATTTACCTAATTTTATGTGTATTTTGTATATTTATTTTCATACAAATTTAAATTATTTTTGTGTTTTTTTGTATATACATATAGAGTAAATTTCTATGAAAATATAAATTCAAAATACATATAAAATTATGTAAATAAGTATAAAAATATATATATCAAATACATCTAAAAAAATGAAAATTCGTATCAAAATAAATAAACAAAATTCCGATAAAAGAACGTATATTTGTAGGAAAATAAATATACAAAATACACATAAAATTACGAAAATTTGAATAAAAGCATATACAAACAAACAAAAAAATAAATTTCAATTTGTATGAAAATAGATATACAAAATACACATATAATTAGTTAAATTTGTATTTAAATACATGTACAAAATACACATAAAATAATGTAAATTTGTATGAAATGAAAACAAATTCACATAAAATAACGTACATTTGTATAAAAAAGATATACAAAATATACATAGAATAATGTAAAATCGTATCAAAATAAATACACAGAATATCAATAAATTAATGTAATTTTGTATGAAAATAAAGGTGCAAAATATCCATAAAATAATGCATTTTTTTTTAAAAATACATATACAAGAATACACATAGAATAATTGAATTAATATACAAAATGCACGTAAAATAAGGGATTTTGTATTGAAAAAATATACAAAATGCACATAAAACAAAGTATATTTGTTTCAAAATATATATACGAATACACATAAAATAACGTATATTTCTATAGAAATATATATACAAAATACACATGAAATGACGTAAATACGTATAAAAATATATATACACAATACACATTAAATAATGTAAATTCGCATCAAAATAAATAAACAAAATATCAATAAAAGAATGTGTATTTGTATGAAAATAGATATACAAAATACACATAAAATATTGTAAATTTGTATAAAACTCTATTAAAAAAATACACAAAAATAATTTAAGTTTGTATAAAAATATATATACAAAATACACATAAAACTAGTTAAATTTCTATTGAAATACATATACAAAATACACATAAAATAAGGTAAATTTGAATGAAAATATATAAACAAATACTCTTAAAATAACGTAAATTTGTATGAAATATATATAGAAAATACACATTAAATAATGAAAATATGTATAAAAAAATATATACAAAACACAAATAGAATAATGTAAAAAAGTATCAAAATAAATACACAGAATATTAATAAAATAATGTAAATTTGTATGAAAATAAAGATGCAAAATACCCATAAAACAACGCATAAATAAATAGATATACAAAATACACATAAAATAAGCTAAATTTGAATTGAAATATATATACAAAATACATAAAATAATGTATATAAAATATATATATATATACAAAATGAACATTAAATAATGTAAATATGTATAAAAAAATATATACAAAAAACACATAGAATAATGTTAAATCGTATCAAAATAAATAAAGAGATTATCAATAAAATAATGTAAATTTGTATGAAAATAAAGATGCAAAATATCCATATAATAACGCATATTTGCATAAAAATATATATACAAAAATACATATAAAATAATTAAATTTGTATTAAAATAAATATACAAAATGCACGTACAATAAAGTAAATTTGTATTGAAATAGATATGCAAAATACACATTAATAATGTAAATTTGTATCAAAATATATATACGAATACTCATAAAATAGAGTAAATTTCTATGAAAATATACATACAAAATAGATATACAAAATACACATATAACTAGTTAAATTTGTATTTAAATACATGTACAAAAAACACATAAAATAATGTAGATTTGTATGAAATGAAAACAAATACATTTTATATAAAATATATATACAAAATACACATAGAATAATGTAAAAACATATCAAAATAAATACACAGAATATCAATAAAATAATGTAAATTTGTATGAAAATAAAGATGCAAAATACCCATAAAATAAAGCATATTTTTATAAAAATACATATACAAAAATACACATAGATTAGTCAAATTTGTATTAAAATTAATATACAAAATGCTCATACAATAAGGTAAATTTGTATTGAAAAAATATGCCAAATACACATAAAACAATGTAAATTTGTTTCAAAATATATATACGAATACACATAAAATAACGCAGATTTCTATAGAAATATATATACAAAATACACTTGAAATAATGTAAATACGTATAAAAATATATATACAAAATACACATTAAATAATGTTAATTCGTGTCAAAATAAATAAACAAAATATCATGAAAAGAATGTGTATTTGTATGAAAATAGATATACAAAATGCACATAAAATAACCTAAATTTGTATAAAACTATATACAAAAATACACAAAAATAATTTAAACTTGTATGAAAATAAATATGCAAAAAACATAAAAATAGGTAAATTTGCATTGAAATACATATACAAAATACACATTAAATAATGTAAATTTGAATGAAAATATATAAACATATAGACTTAAAATAACGTAAATTTGTATCAAATATATATACAAAAAAAACATTAAATAATGTAAATATGTATAAAAAAATATATACAAAACACAAATAAAATAATGTAAAATCGTATCAAAATAAATACAGAAAATATTAATAAAATAATGTAAATTTGTATGTAAATTAAGATGCAAAATACATATAAAATAACGCATTTTTTATAAAAATATATATTCGAAAAAACATAAAATATTTGATTTTGTATTAAAATAAATAGATATACAAAATACACATAAAATAAGCTAAATTTGAATTGAAATATATATACAAAATACATAAAATAATGTAAATTTGTATCAAAATACCTATACAAATACACATATAATAACGTAAATTTGTATAAAAATATATAAACAAAATACACATTAAATAATGTAAATACGTAAAAAAATGTAAAAAATACACAAATAATCATGTAATTCGTATCAAAATAAATAAACAAAATGCCAATAAAACAATGTAAATTTCTATGAGAAAACATATACAAAATACACATAAATAACGCAAATATCAATAAAAATATATATAATATAATATATTTTTATACATATTTAAAATATTTAATGTATATTTTGTATATATATTTTATCCAAATTTACGTGATTTTATATGTAATTGTTTATATATTTTCATACAAATTTACATTATTTTATTTGAGTTTTGTATATGTATTTCAATACAAATATGCCTAACTTTATGTGTATTTTGCATATCTATTTTCAAACAAATTTAAATTATTTTTGTGTATTTTTGTATATATTTTTATACAAATTTTAGTTATTTTATTTGTTTTTTGTATATATATTTTCCTACAAATATACATTCTTTTATTGGAATTTTGTGTATTTATTTTGTTACGAGCTTACATTATTTTATGTGTATTTTGTATATATATTTTTCTACGTATTTAAATTATTTTATGTGTATTTTATATATACATTTTCATAAAAATTTACGTTATTTTATTGTGTGCATTCGTATATATTTTGAAACAAATTTTATACAAATTCATGTTATTTTATGTGTATTTGTATATATATTTTCATACAAATTTATATTATTTTATGTGTATTTTTACATATATTTTATTACAAATTTACCTTATTTTATGTTTATTTTGTATATTTATTTCATTCAATTTTAAATTATTTAATGTGTTTATTTGTATTTGTATTTAGGTTATTTTATGTGTGTTTTCTATATATATTTTCATCCAAAATTACATTAATTTATTGTTATTTTCTTAATTTAACTCGATACGAATTTAGATTATTTCATAGGTATTTTGTATACATATTTTTATACTCATTTACATTATCTAAAGTGTGTTTTGTATATATATTTTTTATGCAAATTAATTTTATGTGCATTTTTGTACATATATTTTTATAGAAATTTGCGTTATTTTATGTGTATTTTGTATATGTTTTCTCATACAAATTAACATTATTTAATTAGTTTTTTGTTTATTTATTTTGATACGAATGACATGATTATTTGTGTATTTTGTATATATTTTTTGTATACGTATTTACATTTCTTAATGTGTATTTTGTTTATATATTTTTATACAAATTTACGTTATTATATGTGTATTTGTTAAAAATATTTTGAAAAAAATTTACTTTATTTTATGTATTTTGTATATATATTTCAATTCAAATTTAGCTTATTTTGTTTGTATTTTGTATATCACTTTTCATACAAATTTAATTACTTCTGTGTATTTTTGTATATAGTTTTATACAAATTTACGTTATTTTATGTGCATTTTGTATATATATATTTATACAAATACACATTCTTTTATTGGTATTTTGTTTATTTATATTTATACGAATTTACATTATTTTATGTGTATTTTGTGTACTTTTTCTATTCGTATTTACTTAATTTTATGTGTATTTAGTATATATATTTTTATAGAAATCTACGTTATTATATGTGTATTCGTATATATATTTTGATACAAATTTACATTGTTTTATATGTATTTTGCATATCTATTTCAATACAAATTTACCTTATTGTATGTGCATTTTGTATATTTATTTTAATACAAATTCAAATATTTTGTGTATTTTGGTATATATAATTTTTAAAAAATGCGTTATTTTATAGGTATTTTGCATCTTAGTTTTCATACAAATTTACATTATTTTATTAATATTCTGTGTATATATTTTGATACGATTTTATATTATACTATTTGTGTTTTGTATATATTTTTTTATACATATTTTCATTATTTAATGTGTATTTTTTATATATATTTTATACAAATTTACGTTATTTTAAGTGTATTTCTTTATATAATTTCATTCAAATTTACATTATTTTAAATGTATTTTGTATATGTATTTCAATACAAATTTACCTAATTTTATGTGTATTTTGTATATTTATTTTCATACAAATTTAGATTATTTTTGTGTTTTTTTGTATATAATTATATACAAATTTTATGTGTATTTCCTATATCTAGTTTCATACAAATACACATTCTTTTATTGATATTTTGTTTATTTATTTTGACGCGAGTTTACATTATTTAATGGCTTCCTACAAATGAATAGACCATTTACTATTATTATTATTATTTTATTGCTATTTTGTTTAGTTATTTTGATACGAATTACATGATTATATGTGTATTTTGTACATATTTTTTATTCGTGTTTACATTATTTAATGTGTATTTTGAATATATATTTTCATAGAAATTTACTCTATATGTATATGTATAGAAAACACACATGAAATAATCTAAATTCGTATCGAAATAAATGAACAAAATACCAATAAAATAATGTAATTTTGAATGAAAATATATATAGAGAATACACATAAAATAACGTAAATACAAATAAATATATACACATAAAATGATTTGAATTTGAATGAAAATAGATATAAAAATAAACTTAAAATAAGGCAAATTTATAATGAAATATATATACAAAATACACATTAAATAATGTAGATTTGTTTCAAAATATATATACGAATACACATAAAATAATGTAGATTTCTATAGAAATATATATACAAAATACACATGAAATGTTGTAAATACGTATAAAAATTTATATACAAAATACACTTTAAATAATATAAATTCGTGTCAAAATAAATAATTAAAATATCAATAAAAGAATGATTATTTGTATGAAAATACATATACAAAATACACATAAAATAACGTAAATTTGTATAAAACTATATATAAAAATACACAAAAAAAAGTTAAATTTGTATTAAAATAAATATACAAAATACACATAAAATTAAGTAAATTTGTAAAGAAATGCATATACAAAATACACATAAAATAATATAAATTTGAATGAAAATATATAAACAAATACACTTAAATTAACATAAATTTGAATAAAATTTATATAAAAAATACTCATTAAATAATGTAAATATGTATAAAAAATATATATACAAAACACAAAGAGAATAATGTAAAATCATATTAAAATAAATACACAGAATGTAAATAAATTAATGTAAATTTATATGAAAATAAAGATGCAAAATACCCATAAAATAACGCATTTTTTATAAATATACAAAATACACATGAAAGGATGTAAATACGTATAAAAATATATATACAAAATACACATTAAATAATGTAAATTCGCGTCAAAATAAATAAACAAAATGTCAATAAAAGAATGTGTATTTGTATGAAAATAAATATACAAAATACACATAAGATAACATAAATTTGTATAAAACTATATACAAAAATACACAAAAATAATTTAAATTTGTAAGAAAATAAATATACAAAATACACATAAAATTAGGTACATTTTTATTGAAATACATATACAAAATACACATAAAATACTGTAAATTTGAATGAAAATACATAAACAAATACACTTAAAATAACATCAATTTGTATAAAAAAATATATTCAAAATAAAAATAGAATAATGTAAAATCGTATCAAAATAAATACACAGAATATTAATAAAATAATTTAAATTTGTATGAAAATAAAGAAGCATAATACCCATAAAATAACGCATTTTTTTAAAATATATATACAATAATACACATAAAATTTTTTATTTGTATTAAAATAAATATACAAAATACACATACAATAAGGTAAATCTGTATTGAAATAGATATGCAAAATACATATAAAACAATGTAAATTTGTTTCAAAATATATATACGAATACACCTAAAATAACGTAGATTTGTATAAAAAATTTATATACAAAATACACGTAAAATGAAGTAAATACGTATAAGAAAATGTATACAAAATACACATAAAATAAAGTAAATTCGTATCAAAATAAATAAACAAAATACCAATAAAAGAATGTGTATTTGTATAAATATAAATATACAAAATACACATAAAATAACGTAAATTTGTATAAAACTATATACAAAAATACACAGAAGTAATTAAATTCGTATGAAAATAGATATATAAAATACAGATAAAATAAGCTAAATATGAATTGAAATGTATATACAAAATACATAAAATAATGTAAATTTGTATCAAAATATTTATAAATATAATATAATAACGTAAATTTGTTTAAAAATATATAAACAAAATACACATTAAGTAATGTAAATACGTATAAAAAAATATGTACAAAATACACATATAATCATGTAATTCGTATCAAACTAAATAAACAAAATAGCAATAAAATACTGTAAATTTGTATGAGAAAACATATACAAATACGTATAAAATAACGCTAATTTCTATAAAAATATATGTCCAAAAATGAACGTAAAATAAATTAACTTTGGATAAAAATATATATACAAAACACACATTAAATAATGTAAATGCGTACATAAAATAACTAAATTTGTAAAAAACTATATACAAAAATACACAAAAATAATTTAAATTTCTATGAAAAGAAATATACAAAATACACATAAAATTAGGTTAATTTCTATTGAAATACATATACAAAATACACATAAAATAATGTAAATTTGAAAGAAAATATATAAACAAATACACATATAATAACGTAAATTTGTATGAAATATATATACAAAATACACATTAAATAATGTAAATATGTATAAAAATATATATATAGAAAACACAAATAGAATAATGTAAAATCGTATCAAAATATATACACAGAATCTTAATAAAATAATGTAAATTTGTATGAAAATTAAGATGCAAAATACCTATAAAATAACGCATTTTTTATAAAATTATTGATACCAAAATACACATAAAATATTTGAATCTGTATCAAAATAAATATACAAAATGCACATACAATAAGGTAAATTTGTATTGAAATAGATATGCAAAATACATATAAAATAATGTAAATTTGTTTCAAAATATATATGCGAATACACATAAAATAACGTAGATTTCTATAAAAATACATTATTTTATTAAGATTCTGTGTATTTATTTTGATACTATTTTACATTATTCTATTTTTGTTTTGTATATATATATTTTTTTTACATATTTACATAATTTAATGTGTATTTTTTATATATATTTTATACAAATTTACGTATTTTTAGGTGTATTTTTTATATATTTTCATTCAAATTTAATATTATTTGATGTGTATTTTGTATATGTATTTCAATACAAATCTACCTAATTTTATGTATATTTTGTACATGTATTTAAATACAAATTTATTTAATTATATGAGTATTTTGTATATCTATTTTCATACAAATTGAAAAAAATTTTGTGTATTTTTGTATATATTTTTATACAAATATATTTTGTATATTTTTTTCCATATTCTTTTATCGTAGTTTTGTTTATTTATTTTTATATGAATTTACATTATTTTAGGTGTATTTGATATGTATATTTTTATACTTATTTATATCATTTCACTTGTGTTTTGAATATATATTTTAATAGAAATTTACTCTATTTTATGGGTATTCGTATATATATTTTGATACAAATTTACATTATTTATGTTTATTTTGCATATCTATTTCAATACAAATTTACCATATTGTATGTGTATTTTGTATATTTATTTTAATACAAATTTAATTATTTTATGTGTATTTTGTAAAATATGCGTTATTATTTGGGTATTTTGCATCTTTATTTTCATACAAATTTATATTATTTTATTGATATTCTGTTTATTTATTTTGATACGATTTTACATTATTCTAAGTATTTTCTATATATATTTTATACACATTTACATTATTTAATGTATATTTTATATATATTTTATATAAATATACGCTATTTTATGTGTATTTGTTTATATATTTTCATACAAATTTAACATATTTTATGTGTAATTTGTATATGTATTTCATTACAGATTTGCCTACTTTTATGGGTAGTTTGGATATATATTTTCAAACAAATTTTAATTAATTTTGTGTATTTTCATATATTTTATACAAAGTTTAGTTATTATATTTGTATTTTGTATTTATAAATTCCTACAAATATACATTCTTTTAGTGGAATTTTGTTCATTTATTTTCATAAGAATTTACATAGTTTTATGTGTATTTTGTATATATATTTTCTACGTATTTACATTATTTTATGTGTATTTTTTATATATTTTCATAAAAATTTACGTTATTTTATTGTGTGTAATTGTATATGTTTTGATACAAATTTACATTATTTTATGTTTATTTTGCATATCTATTTCAATATAGATTTACCTTATTGTATGTGTATTTTGTATATTTATTTTAATACAAATTTAATTATTTTATGTGTACTTTGTATACATTTTCTTATACGTATTTACTTCATTTAATGTGTATTTTGTATATATATTTTTATAGTAATCTACGTTATTTTATGTGTATTGGTATATATATTTTGAAGCAAATTTACATTGTTTTATATGTATTTAGCATATCTATTTCAATATAAATCTACCTTATTGTATGTGCATTTTGTATATTTATTGTAATACAAATTTAAATATTTTATTATTTTTTAATATATATTTTAATAAAAATATTTTTATATAAATTTAAATATTTTATGTGTATTTTGTATATCTATTTTCATACAAATACACATTTTTTATTGATATTTTTTTTATTTATTTTGATGCGAATTCACATTATTTAATGTGTATTGTGTATATATATTTTTATACGTATTTACGTCATTTCATGTGTATTTTGTATATATATTTCTATAGAAATATATGTTATTTTATGTGTATTCGTATATATATTTTGAAACAAATATACATTGTTTTATGTGCATTTTGCATATTTTTACAATATAAATTTACCTTATTGTACGTGCATTTTGTATATTAATTTTAATACAAATTTAATTATTCAATGTGTATTTTTGTATATGTATTTTCATAAAAAAATGCTTTATTTTATGGGTATTTTGCATCTTTATTTTTATACAAATTTACCTTATTTTATTGATATTCTGTGTATTTATTTTGATACGATTTTACATTATTCTATGTATAGTTTGTATATATATTTCATACAAATGAACGTTATTTTATGTGAATTTGTTTTCATTTCATACAAATTTACATTATTTTATGTGTATTTTGTACATGTATTTAAATACAAACTTAACTAATTATATGTGTATTATGTATATCTATTTTCATACAAATTAAAATTATTTTTGTGTATTTTAGTATATATTTTTATTCAAATTTGAGTAATTTTATGTGAATTTTGTATATTTATTTTCCTACAAATATACGTTCTTTTATCGGAATTTTGTTTATTTATTTTGATACGAATTTTCATTATTTTAGGTTTATTTGATATATATTTTTTTATACTTATTTACATAATTTTATATGTATTTGGAATATATATTTTCATAGAAATTTAATCTATTTTATGTGTATTCGTATATATATTTTGATACAAATTTACATTATTTATGTGTATTTCGCATATCTATTTCAATACAAATTTTCTTTATTGTATGTGCCTTTTGTATATTTATTTTGATGCAAATTTAATTATTTTATGTGTATTTTTGTATATATATTTTTAAACAAATATGCGTTATTATATGGGTATTTTGCATGTTTATTTTCATACAAATTTACATTATTTTATTGATTGTCTGTTTATTTATTTTGATACGATTTTACATTCTGTGTATTTTGTATATATATTTTTAGACATATTTACATTATTTAATGTATATTTTGTACATATATTTTATGGAAATTTACGTTATCTTATGTGTATTTGTTTATATATTTTCATTTAAATTTACATTATTTTATGTGTATTTTGTATATGTATTTCAATAAAAATTTGCCTAATTTCATTTGTATTTTCAAACAAATTTAAATTATTTTTTTGTATTTTTGTATTATTTTTATACAAATATTTTTTTTATTTTATTTGTATTTTGTATATATATTTTCCTACACATATACATTCTTTTAGAGGAAATTTTGTTTATTTATTTTGATACGAATTTACATTATTTTATGTGTATTTTGCATATATATTTTTCTATGTATTTACATTATTTTATGTTTATTTTGTATATATTTTTTAATAAAAATTTACGTAATTTTATTGTGTGTATTCGTATATATTTTGATAAAAAAAATTCATTATTTTATGTGTTTTTTGCATATCTATTTCAATGAAAATCTACCTTACTGTATGTGTATTCTCTATATTTATTTTAATACAAATTTAATTATTTTATGTGTATTTTTGTATATATATTTTTTTTAAATATGAGATATTTTATGGGTATTTTGCATCTTTAATTTTATAAATTTTTACATTACGTACATATCTTTTATACGTATTTACATTATTTAATGTGTATTTTGTTTATATATTTTTATACAAATTTATGTTATTATATGTGTATTTGAATATATATTTTGATACAAATTTACATTATTTTATGTATTTTCTATATTTATTTCAATTCAAATTTAGCTTATTTTATGTGTCTTTTGTATATCTATTTTCATACAAATTTAATTATTTTTGTTTATTTTTGTATTAAGTTTTATACAATTTTACGTTAATTTCTGTGTATTTTGTATACTTATATTTATACATGTAAACATTCTTTTATTGGCATTTAGTTTATTTATTTTGATACGAATTTACATTATTTTATGTGTATTTTGTATACATTTTCTTATACGTATTTACTTCATTTTATGTGTATTTTGTATATATTTTATAGAAATCTACGTTATTTTATGTGTATTCGTATGTATATTTTGAAACAAATTTACATTGTTTTATATGTATTTTGCATATCTATTTCAATACAAATTTACCTTATTGTATGTGCATTTTGTATATTTATTGTAATACAAATTTAAATATTTTATGTGCATTTTGGTATATATATTTTCATAAAAAATGCGTTGTTTTATGGGTATTTTGCATCTTTATTTTCATACAAATTTACATTATTTTATTAATATTCTGTGTATTTATTTTGATACTGTTTTACATTATTCTATTTGTGTTTTGTATATATTTTTTTATACATATTTACATTATTTAATGTGTATTTTCTATATATATTTCATACAAATTTTCGTTATTTTCAGTGTATTTGTTTATATATTTTTATTCAAATTTATATTATTTTATGTGTATTTTGTATATGTATTTCAATAGAAATTGACCTAATTTCATGTGTATTTTGTATATATATTTTATACAAATTTAAATTATTTTTTGTGTATTTTTGTATAGAGTTTTATACAAATTTACAATAATTTATGTTTATTTTGTATATCTATTTTCATACAAATACACATTCTTTTATTGATATTTTGTTTATTTATTTTGAAGCGAATTTACATTATTTAATGTGTATTGTGTATATATATTTTTATACGTATTTACGTCATTTCATGTGTATTTTGTATATATATTTCTATAGAAATATACGTTGTTTTATGTGTATTCGTATATATATTTTGAAACAAATATACATTGTTTTATGTGCATTTTGCATATTTTTTCAATACAAATTTACCTTATTGTACGTGCATTTTGTATATTAATTTTAATATAAATTTTGCTATTCTATGTGTATTTTTGTATATGTATTTTTATAAAAATATGCTTTATTTTATGGGTATTTTGCATCTTTATTTTCATACAAAATTACATTATTTTATTGATATTCTGTGTATTTATTTTGATACGATTTTACATTATTCTATGTATATTTTGTATATCTATTTTATACCAATGTACGTTATTTTATGTGAATTTGTTTTCATTTCATACAAATTTGCATTATTTTATGTGAATTTTGTACATGTATTTAAATACAAATTTAACTAATTATATGTGTATTTTGTATATCTTTCATACAAATTGAAATTAATTTTGTGTATTTTTGTATATATTTTTATTCAAATTTTCGTAATTTTATGTGTATTTTGTATATTTATTTTCCTGCAAATATACGTTCTTTTATCGGAATTTTATTTATTTAATTTGATACGAATTTTCATTTTTTTTAGGTGTATTTGATATATATATTTTTATACTTATTTACATAATTTTATATGTATTTTGAATAAATATTTTCATAGAAATTAATCTATATGTATATGTATAGAAAATACACATGAAATATTCTAAATTAGTATCGAAATAAATGGACAAAATACCCATAAAATAATGTAATTTTGAATGAAAATATATATAGAAAATACACAGAAAATAACGTAAATACAAATAAATATATACACATAAAATGATTTGAATTTGAATGAAAATAGATATAAAAATAAACGCATTTTTTATAAATATACAAAATACACATGAAAGGATGTAAATACGTATAAAAATATATATACAAAATACACATTAAATAATGTAAATTCGCGTCAAAATAAATAAACAAAATGTCAATAAAAGAATGTGTATTTGTATGAAAATAAATATACAAAATACACATAAGATAACATAAATTTGTATAAAACTATATACAAAAATACACAAAAATAATTTAAATTTGTATGAAAATAAATATACAAAAAACATATAAAAATAGGTAAATTTGTATTGAAATACATATACAAAATACATATAAAATACTGTAAATCTGAATGAAAATACATAAACAAATACGCTTAAAATAACGTAAATTTGTATAAAAAAATATATACAAAACACAAATAGAATAATGTAAAATCGTATCAAAATAAATACACAGAATATTAATAAAATAATGTAAATTTGTATGAAAATAAAGAAGCAAAATACCCATAAAATAACGCATTTTTTAAAAAATATATATACAAAAATACACATAAAAAATTTTTTGTATTAAAATAAATATACAAAATACACATACAATAAGGTAAATCTGTATTGAAATAGATATGCAAAATACATATAAAACAATGTAAATTTGTTTCAAAATATATATACGAATACACATAAAATAACGTAGATATGTATAAAAATATATATACAAAATACACGTAAAATGAAGTAAATACGTATAAAAAAATGTATACAAAATACACATAAAATAATGTAAATTCGTATCAAAATAAATAAACAAAATACCAATAAAAGAATGTGTATTTGTATAAATATAAATATACAAAATACACATAAAAAAACGTAGATTTGTATAAAACTATATACAAAAATACACAGAAGTAATTAAATTCCTATGAAAATAGATATACAAAATACAGATAAAATAAGCTAAATTTGAATATATATGTACATACAAAATGCATAAAAGAATGTAAATTTGTATCAAAATAATCATAAAAATACATATAATAACGTAAATTTGTTTAAAAATATATTAACAAAATACACATTAAGTAGTGTAAATACGTATAAAAAATATGTACAAAATACACATATAATCATGTAATTCGTATCAAACTAAATAAACAAAATATCAATAAAATAGTGTAAATTTGTATGAGAAAACATATACAAACACATATAAAATAACGCTAATTTCTATAAAAATATATGTCCAAAAGTGAACGTAAAATAAATTAACTTTGGATAAAAATATATATACAAAATACACATTAAATAATGTAAATGAGTACATAAAATAACTTAAATTTGTATAAAACTATATACAAAAATACACAAAAATAATTTAAATTTGTATGAAAAGAAATATACAAAATACACATAAAATTAGGTTAATTTCTATTGAAATACATATCCAAATACACATAAAATAATGTAAATTTGAAAGAAAATATATAAACAAATACACATATAATAACGTAAATTTGTATGAAATATATATACAAAATACACATTAAATAATGTAAATATGTATAAAAAATATATATACAAAACACAAATAGAATAATGTAAAATCGTATCAAAATATATACACAGAATATTAATAAAAAAATGTAAATTTGTATGAAAATTAAGATGCAAAATACCTATAAAATAACGCATTTTTTATAAAAAAGATTGATACCAAAATACACATAAAATATTTGAATTTGTATTAAAATAAATATACAAAATGCACATACAATAAGGTAAATTTGTATTGAAATAGATATGCAAAATACATATAAAATAATGTAAATTTGTTTCAAAATATATATACGAATACACATAAAATAACGTAGATTTCTATAAAAATACATATACAAAATACACATAATATTAAATAAATACGTATAAAAAATGTATACAAAATACACATAAAATAATGTAAATTCGTATAAATGTAAATAAGCAATATACCAATAAAAGAATGTGTATTTGTATAAATATAAATATACAAAATGCACATAAAATAACGTGAATTTATATAAAGCTATATACATAAAATAACGCAAATTTCTATAAAAATATATGTACAAAAATGAACAAAATAAATTTGCATAAAAATATGTATACAAAATACCTATGAAATAATCTAAATTCGTATCGAATTAAATTAAGAAAATATCAATAAAATAATGTAATTTTGGATGAAAATATATATACGAAATACACATAAAATAACCTAAATACAAATACAAATATACACAAAATAATTTAAAATTGAATGAAATAAATATACAAACTAAACATGAAATAAGGTAAATTTGTAATGAAATATATGAAAAAATACACATAAGATAATATAAATTTGTATGAAAATATATATACAAATACACATTAAATAACATGAATTTGTATAAAATTTGTATCAAAATATATATTGATACACACAATAAAATAACGTAATTTTTTTATGAAAATGTATATACAAAATACACATAAAATAATTTAAATACGTAGAAAAATATATTTACAAAAAACACATAAAATAATGTAAATTTGTATGAAAATATATAAACAAATACACATAAAATAATGTAAATTTGGATAAAATATATATACAAAATGAACATTAAATAATGTAAATATGTTTAAAAAAATATATATACAAAAAACACATAAAATAATGTTAAATCGTATCAAAATAAATAAAGAGAATATCAATAAAATAGTGTAAATTTGTATGAAAATAAAGATGGAAAATATCCATATAATAACGCATATTTGCATAAAAATATATATACAAAAATACATATAAAATGATTAAATTTGTATTAAAATAAATATATAAAATGTACGTACAATAAAGTAAATTTGTATTGAAATAGATATGCAAAATACACATTAATAATGTAAATTTGTATCAAAATATATATACGAATACTCATAAAATAGAGTAAATTTCTATGAAAATATACATACAAAATAGATATACAAAATACACATATAACTAGTTAAATTTGTATTTAAATACATGTACAAAAAAAAAACAATGTAAATTTGTTTCAAAATATATATACGAATACAAATAAAAAACGTAGATTTCTATAAAAATATATATATACAAAATACACATAAAATTAAGTAAATACGTATAAAAAAATGTATACAAAATACACATAAAATAATGTAAATTCGAATTAAAATAAATAAACAAAATACCAATAAAAGAATGTGTATTTAGATAAATATAAATATACAAAATACACATACAAAATAAACATAAAATAAGGTAGATTTGTAAAAAAAATATATGTACAAAATACACATAAAATAATGTAAATTTATATAAAAATATATATACAAATACACATAAAATATCATGAATTTGTATAAAAATATATATTCAAAATAAATATTAAATAATGTAAAAGCGTATAAAAATATATATACAAAGTACATATAAAATAACATAAACTCGTATTAATATAAATCAACAAAACACCAATAAAATAATATATATTTGAATGAAAATAAATTTACAAAATACACATAACATAATTAAAATTTGTATTAAAATATATACAAAAATACATAGAAATAATTTGAGTTTGTATGAAAATAGATATACAAAATACACATAAAACTAGGTAAATTTCTTTTGAAATGTATATACAAAATAATACCCATAAAATATTGTAAATTTGTGTCAAAATATATAAGCAAATACACATAAAATAACGTAAATTTGTATGAAAAATATATACAAAACACACATAGAATAATGTCAATTCGTATCAAAATGAATGAGCAGAATATCAATAAAATAATGTAAATTTGTATGAAAATAAAGATGCAAAATACAAAAAAATAAAACATATGTTTATAAAAATACAGATACAAAAATACACATATACAAAATATACAAAATGCACATACAATAAGGTAAATTTGTATTGAAAGAGATATGCAAAAATACATATAAAGCAATGTAAATTTGTTTCAAAATATATATACGAATACAAATAAAAAAACGTAGATTTCTATAAAAATATATATACAAAATACACATAAAATAAAGTAAATACGTATAAAAAAATGTATACAAAATACACATAAAATAATGTAAATTCGAATTAAAATAAATAAACAAAATACCAATAAAAGAATGTGTATTTGGATAAATATAAATATACAAAATACACATACAAAATAAACATAAAATAAGGTAGATTTGTAAAAAAATGTATATACAAAATACACGTAAAATAATGTAAATTTATATAAAAATATATATACAAATACACATAAAATAGCATGAATTTTTATAAAAATATATATTCAAAATAAATATTAAATAATGTAAAAGCGTTTAAAAATATATATACAAAGTACATATAAAATAATGTAAATTCGTATCAATATAAATCAGCAAAACACCAATAAAATAATATATATTTGAATGAAAATAAATTTACAAAATACACATAACATAACTAAAATTTGTATTAAAATATATACAAAAATACATAGAAATAATTTGAGTTTGTTTGAAAATAGATATACAAAATACACAAAACTAGGTAAATTTCTTTTGAAATGTATATACAAAATATCCATAAAATATTGTAAATTTGTGTCAAAATATATAAGCAAATACACATAAAATAACGTAAATTTGTGTGAAAAATATATACAAAATACACATAGAATAATGTCAATTCGTTTCAAAATGAATGAGCAGAATATCAATAAAATAATGTAAATTTGTATGAAAATAAAGATGCAAAATACCCAAAAAATAAAGCATATGTTTATAAAAATACAGATACAAAAATACACATCGAATAACTAAATTTGTATTAAAATTAATATACAAAATGCATAAATAATAAGATAAATTTGTATTGAAAAAATATGCAACATACACGTTTACTCATACAAATTTATATTATTTTATTGGTATTTTGTTTATTTATTTTGATACGAATTACATGATTATATGTGTATTTTGTACATATTTTTTATACGTATTTATATTATTTAATGTGTATTTTGTTTATATATTTTCATACAAATTTACGTTATTATATGTGTATTTGTATAAATATTTTGATACAAATTTACTTTATTTCATGTATTTTGTATATATATTTCAAATCAAATTTAGCTTATTTTGTGTGTATTTTGTATATATTTTCATACAAATACGTATTTACTTCATTTTATGTGTATTTTGTATATAGTTTTATATAAATTTACGTTATTTTATGTGTATTTTGTATATTTATATTTATACAAATACACATTCTTTTATTGGTATTTTGTTTATTTATTTTGATACAAATTTACATTATTTTATGTGTTTTTTGTATACATTTTTTTATACGTATTTACTTAATTTTATATGTATTTTGTATATATATTTTTATAGAAATCTACGTTATTTTATGTGTATTCGTATATATATTTTGAAACAAATTTACATTGTTTTATATGTGTTTTGCATATCTATTTCAATACAAATTTACCTTATTGTATGTGTTTTTTGTATATTTATTTTAATACAAATTTTATTTTTTGATGTGTATTTTGGTATATATATTTTTATAAATAAAAAAAAGCGTTATTTTATAGGTATTTTGCCCCTTTATTTTCATACAAATTTACATTATTTCATTAATATTCTGTGTATTTATTTTGATACGATTTTACATTATTCTATTTGTGTTTTGTACATATTTTTTTATATAAATTTACGTTATTTTAAGTGTATATGTTTATGTATTTTCATTTAAATTTACCTTATTTTATGTGTATTTTGTGTATGTATTTCAATACAAATTTACCTAATTTTATGTGTATTTTGTATATTTATTTTCATACAAATTTAAAATATTTTTGTTTCTTTTGTATATAGTTTGATACAAATTTAGGTTATTTTATGTGTATTTTGTATATCTATTTTCATACAAATACACATTCTTTTATTGATATTTTGTTTTTTATTTTGACGAATTTTATGTGAATTTGTTTTCATTTCATACAAATTTACATTATTTTATGTATTTTGTACATGTATGTAAATACAAATTTAACTTATTAACTGTGTATTTTGTATATCTATTTTCATAGAAATAGAAATTTATTTTTTTGTTTTTTTGTATATATTTTTATTCAAATTTTCGTAATCTTATAAAAATACAAATACACATAAAGAATTTAAATTTGCATTGAAATAAATATACAAAATGCACATACAATAAGGTAAATTTGTATTGAAAGATATATGCAAAATACATATAAAACAATGTAAATTTGTTTCAAAACATATATACGAATACAAATAAAAAACGTAAATTTCTATAAAAATATATATACAAAATACACATAAAACTAGTTTAAATACGTATAAAAAATATATACAAAATACATAAAATAATGTAAATTCAAATTAAAATAAATAAACAAAATACCAATAAAAGAATGTATATTTGGATAAATAAATATAGAAAATACACATACAAAATAAACATAAAATAAGGTAGATTTGTAAAAATATATACAAAATACATAAAATAATGTAAATTTGTATAAAATATATATACAAATACACATAAAATAAAATTTGTATAAAATATATATTCAAAATAAATATTAAATAATGTAAAAGCGTATAAAAATATATATAATACAGATTGGACAAAATATATATCGAATAATTAAATTTGTATTAAAATTAATATACAAAATGCGTATATAATAAGGTAAATTTGTATTGAAAAATATGCAACATATATGTTTACTCTTACAAATTTATATTATTTTATTGGTATTTTGTTTATTTATTTTGATACGAATTACATGATTATTTGTGTATTTTTACATATTTTTATACATATTTACATTATTTAATGTGTATTTTGTTTATATATTTTTATACAAATTTACGCTATTTTATGTGTATTTGTTTAAATATTTTGACACAAATTTATATTATTTCATGCATTTTGTAAATATATTTCAATACAAATTGAGCTTATTTTATGTGTATTTTGTATATCTATTTTCATACAAATTTAAACTTTTTTTGTGTATTTTTGCATAGAATTTTATACAAATTTACGTTATTTTATATGTATTTTGTATATTTATTTTCATACAAATACACATTCTTTTATTAATATTTTGTTTATTTATTTTGATACGAATTTACATTATTTTATGTGTTTTGTATATATTTTTTATACGTATTTACATTATTTAATGTATTTTGTATATATATTTGATAGAAATTTACGTTATTTTATGTGTATATGTATATATATTTTCAAACAAATTTACATTATTTTATATGTATTTTGTATATCTATTTCAATACAAATTTACCTTATTGTATGTGTTTTTGTATATTTATTTTAATACAAATTTAATTTTTTATGTGTATTTTGTATATATATTTTTATAAATAAAAAAATGCGTTATTTTATGGGTATTTTGCTTCTTTATTTTCATACAAATTTACATTATTTTATTAATATTCTGTGTATATATTTTGATACGATTTTACATTATTCTATTTGTGTTTTGTACATATTTTTTTATAGAAATTTACGTTATTTTAAGTGTATTTATTTATGTATTTTCATTCAAATTTACATTATTTTATGTGTATTTTGTGTATGTATTTAATACAAATTTACCTAATTTTATGTGTATTTTGTATATTTATTTTCATACAATTTTTAAATATTTTTGTTTATTTTTGTATATAGTTTGATACAAATTTAGGTTATTTTATGTGTATTTTGTATATCTAAATTATTTTATTTTTTTTGTACATGTATTTAAATACAAATTTAACTAGTTATATGTGTATTTTGTATATCTATTTTGTATGTATATTTTCATAGAAATTTACTATATTTTATGAGTATTCGTATATATATTTTGATACAAATTTACATTATTGATGTGTATTTTGCATATCTATTTCAATATAAATTTTCTTTATTATACGTGCATTTTGTATATTTATTTTAATACAAATTTAACTATTTTATATGTATTTTTGTATATATATTTTTATGCAAATATACGTTATTATATGGATATTTTGCATCTTTATTTTCATTCAAATTTACATTATTTTATTGATTTTCTCTTTATTTATTTTGATACGATTTAACATTATTCCATGTGTATTTTTTATTTTTTTTATACATATTTACATTATTTAATGTTCATTTTGTATATATATTTTATCCAAATTTACATTATTTTATGTGTATTTGTTTATATATTTTCATACAAATTTACATTATTTTATGTGTTATTTGTATATATATTTTTCTACGTATTTAAATTATTTTGTGTATTTTTTATATACATTTTCATAAAAAAATACGTTATTTTATTGTGTGTATAAGTATATATTTTGATACAAATTTTATAAAAATTCATGTTATTTAATGTGTATTTGTATATATATTTTCATACAAATTTATATTATTTTATGTGTATTTTTTCATATATTTCATTACAAATTTACCATATTTTATGTTTATTTTGAATATTTATTTCATTCAATTTTTAATTATTTTATGTGTATATTTGTATTTGTATTTAAGTTTTTTTATGTGTATTTTGTATATATATTTTCATCCAAAATTACATTATTTTATTGATATTTTCTTAATTTAATTCGATACGAATTTAGATTATTTCATAGGTATTTTGTATACATATTTTTATACTCATATATATTATCTAAAGTGTTTTGTATATATATTTTTATGCAAATTTATTTTATGTTCATTTTTGTACATATATTTTATAGAAATTTGCGTTATTTTATGTATATAGTTTTATATAAATTTACGTTATTTTATGTGCATTTTGTATATTTATATTTATACAAATACACATTCTTTTATTGGTATAGTGTTTATTTACATTTATACGAATTTACATTATTTTATGTGTATTTTGTATACATTTTTTATACGTATTTACTTAATATTATGTGTATTTTGTATATGTATTTTTATAGAAATCTACGTTATTTTATGTGTATTCGTATATATATTTTGAAACAAATTTACATTATTTTATATGTATTTTGCATATCTATTTCAATACAAATTTACCTTATTGTATGTGCATTTTGTATATTTATTTTAATACAAATTCAAATATTTTATGTGTATTTTGGTATCAATATTTTTATAAAAAATGCGTTATTTTATAGGTATTTTGCATCTTAATTTTCATACAAATTTACATTATTTTATTAATATTCTGTGTATATATTTTGATACGATTTTACATTATTCTATTTGTGTTTTGTATATATATTTTATACATATTTACATTATTTAATGTGTATTTTGATTATATATTTCATACAAATTTACGTTATTATATGTGTATTTGTTTATATATTTTGTTTCAAATTTTCATTATTTTATATGTATTTTTTATATGTATTTCAATACAAACTAACCTAATTTTATGTGTATTTTGTATATTTCTTTTCATACAAATTTAAATTATTTTTGTGTATTTTGTATATAGTTTTATATAAATTTAGGTTATTTTATGTACGTATTTACATTCTTTAATGTGTGTTTTGTATATATATTTTTATCCAAAGTTACTTTATTTTACGTTCATTTTTGGACATATATTTTTTATGGAAATTAGCGTTATTTTGTATGTTTTTGTATATGTTTTCTCATACAAATTTACATTTTTTTATTGATATTTTGTTTATTTAGTTTGATACGAATTACATGATTATATGTGTATTTTGTACATATTTTTTATACCTATTTACATTACTTAATGCGTATTTTGTTTACATATTTTTAAACAAATTTACGTTATTATATGTATTTTCATAAATATTTTGATACAAATTTACATTATTTTATGTATTTTCTATATACATTTAGCTTATTTTATCTGTATTTTGTATATCTATTTTCATACGAATTTAATAACTTCTGTGTATTTTTGTATAAATTTACGTTATTTTATGCATTATAGTGTTTATTTACATTTATACAAATTTACGTTATTTTATGTGTATTTTGTATATTTATATTTATACAAATACACATTCTTTTATTGGTATTTTGTTTATTTATTTTGATACGAATTTACATTATTTTATGTGTATTTTGTATACATTTTCTCATACTTATTTACTTCATTTTATGTGTATTTTGTATATATATTTTTATACAAATCTACGTTATTTTATGTGTATTCGTATATATATTTTGAAACAAATTTACATTGTTTTATATGTATTTTGCATATCTATTTCAATACAGATTTACCTTATTGTATGTGTATTTTGTATATTTATTTTAATACAAATTAGTTTTTTCATGTGTATTTTGGTATATATATTTTTATAAAAAAAATGCGTTATTTAATGGGTATTTTGCATTTTTATTTTCATACAAATTTACATTGTTTTATTAATATTCAGTGTATTTATTTTGATACAATTTTACATTATTCTATTTGTGTTTTGTTTATATTTTTTTATACATATTTACATTATTTAATGTATATTTTGTATATTTTAAAACAAATTTACGTTATTTTATGCGCATCTGTTAAAATATTTTGATACAAATTTACATTATTTTATGTATTTTGTATATATATTTTAATACAAATTTAGTTTATTTTATGAATATTTTGTATATCTATTTTCATTCGTATCAAAATAAATAAACAAAATAGCAATAAAATAATGTAAATTTGTATGAGAAAACATATACAAATACACATAAAATAACGCAAATTTCTAAAAAAATATGTACAAAAATGCACATAAAATAAAGTAAATTTGCTTAAAAATATATATACAAAACACACATTAAATAATGTAAATGCGTACATAAAATAACCTAAATTTGTATAAAGCTATATACAAAAATACACAAAAAATTTTAAAATTTGTATGAAAAGAAATATACAAAATACACATAAAATTAGGTAAATTTGTATTGAAATACATATACAAAATACACATAAAATAATGTAAATTTGAATGAAAATATATAAACAAATACACTTAAAATAACGTTAATTTGTATAAAATATATATGCAAGATACACATTAAATAATGTAAATGTGTTTAAAAAAATATATACAAAAAAGAAATAGAATAATATAAAATCCTATCAAAATAAATACACAGAATATCAATAAAATATTGTAAATTTGTATGAAAAGAAAGATGCAAAATTCCCAGAAAATAGCACATTTTTTATAAAAATATATATACCAAAATACACATAAAATATTTAAATTTGTATTTAAATAAATATACAAAATACATATACAGTAAGGTAAATATGTATTGAAAGAGATATTCGAAAATACATATAAAACAAAGTTAATTTGTTTCAAAATATATATACGAATACACTTAAAATAACGTAGATTTCTATAGAAATATATATACAAAATACACATGAAATTATGTAAATACGTATAAAAATATATATACAAAATACATATCTAGGTAAATTCGTGTCAAAATAAATAAACAAAATACCATGAAAAGAATGTGTATTTGGATGAGAATAAATAATAGATAATAAATTTGTATGTAATATATATGCAAGATACACATTAAATAATGTATATATGTAAAAAAAATATATATATACAAAAAACAAATAGAATAATGTGAAATCGTAACAAAATAAATACACCGAATATTAATAAAATTATTTAAATTTGTATGAAAATAAAGAAGCAAAATTCCCATCAAATAGCGCATTTCTTATAAAAATATATATACCAAAATACACATAAAATATTTAAATTTGTATTGAAATAAATATACAAAATGCACATACAATAAGGTAAACTTGTATTGAAAGAGATATGCAAAAATACATATAAAACAATGTAAATTTGTTTCAAAATATATATATGGATACACATAAAATAACGTAGATTTCTATAAAAATATATATATATACAAAATACACATAAAATTAAGTAAATACGTATAAAAATAGATATACAAAATACACATAGAATAATGTAAAATTGTTTAAAAAAAGTAAACAGAATATAAATAAAATAATGTAAATTTGTATGAAAATAAAAAAGGAAAATACCCATAAAATAAAGCATATTTTTATAAAAATATATATACAAAAATACACATAGCATAATTAAATTTGTATTAAAATTAATATACAAAATGCATATACAATAAGGTAAATTTGTATTGAAAAAATATGCAAAAGACACATAAAACAGTGTAAATTTATTTCAAAATCTATATACGAATACTCATAAATCAAAGTAGATTTATATAGAAATATATATACAAAATACACATCAAATGATGTAAACACGTATAAAAATATATATATAAAATACACATTAAATAATGTAAATTCGCGTCAAAATAAATGAACAAAATATCAATAAAATAATGTGTATATGTATGAAAATAGATATACAATATACACGTTATTTTATGTCTATTCGCATATATATTTTGAAACAAATTTACAGTTTTATTTGTATTTTGCGTTTTTCTTCAATACAAATTTACCTTTTTGTATATGTGCATTATGTATATTAATTTTAATACAAATTTAATTATTCTATGTGTATTTTTGTATATGTATTTAAAAAAAATATGCTTTATCTTATGGGTATTTTGCATCGTTATTTTCATACAAATTTAAATTAGTTTATTGATATTCTGTGTACTGATTTTGATACGATTTTACATTATTCTATGTATAACAAAAATAAATATATACAAAAATACACAAATAATTTAAATTTGTTTGAAAATAGATATGCAAAATATGTGTATTTTGTATATATATTTCAATTCAAATTTAGCTTATTTTGTGTGTATTTTGTATATATTTTCATACAAATTTAATTACTTCTGTGTATTTTTGTATATAGTTTTATATAAATTTACGTTATTTTATGTGTATTTTGTATATTTATATTTATACAAATACACATTCTTTTATTGGTATTTTGTTTATTTATTTTGATACGAATTTACATTATTTTATGTGTATTTTGTATACATTTTTTTATACGTATTTACTTCATTTTATGTGTATTTTGTATATATATTTTTATAGAAATCTACGTTATTTTATGTGTATTCGTATATATATTTTGAAACAAATTTACATTCTTTTATATGTATTTTGCATATCGATTTCAATACAAATTTACCTTATTGTATGTGTTTTTTGTATATTTATTTTAATACATATTTAATTTTTTGATGTGTATTTTTGTATATATTTTTTTATAAATAAAAAAAATGCGTTATTTTATGGGTATTTTGCTTCTTTATTTTCATATAAATTTACATTATTTTATTAATATTCTGTGTATTTATTTTGATACGATTTTACATTATTCTATTTGTGTTTTGTACATATTTTTTTATACAAATTTACGTTTTTTTATAAAATTATTGATACTAAAATACACATAAAATATTTCAATTTGTATTAAAATAAATATACAAAATGCACATACAATAAGGTAAATTTGTATTGAAATAGATATGCAAAATACATATAAAATAATGTAAATTTGTTTCAAAATATATATACGAATACACATAAAATAACGTAGATTTCTATAAAAATACATTTACAAAATACATATAAAATTAAGTAAATACGTAAAAAAAATGTATACAAAATACACATAAAATAATGTAAATTCGTATAAATGTAAATAAACAATATACCAATAAAAGAATGTGTATTTGTATAAATATAAATATACAAAATGCACATAAAATATCGTAAATTTATATAAAACTATATACATAAAATAACGCAAATTTCTATAAAAATATATGTACAAAAATGAACATAAAATAAATTTGCATAAAAATATATATACAAAACACACATTAGATAATGTAAATGAGTATAAAAATATGTATAGAAAATACCTATGAAATAATCTAAATTCGTATCGAATTAAATTAAGAAAATACCAATAAAATAATGTAATTTTGGATGAAAATATAAATTCAAAATACACATAAAATAACCTTAATACAAATACAAATATACACATAAAATATTGTATTTTGTATATACATTTCAATTCAAATTTAGTTTATTTTATCTGTATTTTGTATATCTCTTTTCATACGAGTTTAATTACTTCTGTGTATTTTTGTATAGTTTTATACAAATTTACGTTATTTTGTGTGTATTTTGTATATTTATATTTATACAAATACACATTCTTTTATTGGTATTTTGTTTATTTATTTTGATACGAATTTACATTATTTTATGTGTATTTTGTATACATTTTCTTATACGTATTTATTTCATTTTATGTGTATTTTGTATATATATTTTTATTCAAATCTACGTTATTTTATGTGTATTCGTATATATATTTTGAAACAAATTTACATTGTTTTATATGTATTTTGCATATCTATTTCAATACAGATTTACCTTATTGTATGTGTATTTTGTATATTTATTTTAATATAAATTAATTTTTTCATATGTAATATGGTATATATATTTTTATAAAAAATGCGTTATTTAATGGGTATTTTGCATCTTTATTTTCATACAAATTTACATTGTTTTATTAATATTCTGTGTATTTATTTTGATACGATTTTACATTATTCTATTTGTGTTTTGTATATATTTTTTTATACATATTTACATCATTTAATGTGTATTTTGTATATTTTAAAACAAATTTACGTTATTTTATGCGCATCTGTTAAAATATTTTGATACAAATTTACATTATTTTATTTATTTTGTATATATATTTCAATACAAATTTAGTTTATTTTATGTATATATTGTGTATCTATTTTCATTCGTATCAAAATAAATAAACAAAATAGCAATCAAATAATGTAAATTTGTATGAGAAAACATATACAAATACACATAAATTGACGCAAATTTCTAAAAAAATATATGTACAAAAATGCACATAAAATAAAGTAAATTTGCATAAAATATATATACAAAACACACATTAAATAATGTAAATGCGTATATAAAATAACCTAAATTTGTATCAAACTATATACAAAAATACACAAAAATATTTAAAATTTGTATGAAAAGAAATATACAAAATACACATAAAACTAGGTAGATTTGTATTGAAATTCATATACAAAATACACATAGAATAATGTAAATTTGAATGAAAATATATAAAAAAATACACTTAAAATAACGTAAATTTGTATAAAATATATATGCAAGATACACATTAAATAATGTAAATGTGTATAAAAAAAATATTTACAAAAAAGAAATAGAATATGTAAAATCCTATCAATATAAATACACAGAATATCAATAAAATAATGTAAATTTGTATGAAAAGAAAGATGCAAAATTCCCATAAAATAGCGCATTTTTTATAAAAATATATATACCAAAATACACATAAAATATTTAAATTTGTATTGAAATAAATAAAAAAAATGCATATACAGTAAGGTAAATATGTATTGAAAGAGATATTCAAAAATACATATAAAACAAAGTAAATTTGTTTCAAAATATATATACGAATACACATAAAATAACGTAGATTTCTATAGAAATATATATACAAAATACACATGAAATTATGTAAATACGTATAAAAATATATATACAAAATACATATCTAGGTAAGTTCGTGTCAAAATAAATAAAGAAAATATCATGAAAAGAATGTGTATTTGTATGAAAATAAATAATAGATAATAAATTTGTATGAAATATATATGCAAGATACACATTAAATAATGTAAATATGTATAAAAAAAATATATACAAAAAACAAATAGAATAATGTGAAATCGTATCAAAATAAATACACAGAATATTAATAAAATAATGTAAATTTGTATGAAAATAAAGATGCAAAATTCCCATCAAATAGCTCATTTCTTATAAATATATATATACCAAAATACAGATAAAATATTTAAATTTGTATTGAAGTAAATATACAAAATGCACATACAATAAGGTAAACGTATTGAAAGAGATATGAAAAAATACATATAAAACAATGTAAATTGGTTTCAAAATATATATACGAATACACATAAAATAACGTAGATTTCTATAAAAAATATATATTCAAAATACACATAAATTAAGTAAATACGTATGAAAATAGATATACAAAATACACATAGAATAATGTAAAATTGTTTAAAAAAAATAAACAGAATATAAATAAAATAATGTAAATTTGTATGAAAATAAAAATGCAAAATACCCATAAAATAAAGCATATTTTTTTAAAAATACATATACAAAAATACACATAGCATAATTAAATTTGTATTAAAATTAATATACAAAATGCATATATAATAAGGTAAATTTGTATTGAAAAAATATGCAAAATACACATAAAACAGTGTAAATTTATTTCAAAATCTATATACGAATACTCATAAATCAACGTAGATTTCTATAGAAATATATATACAAAATACACATCAAATGATGTAAACACGTATAAAAATATATATATAAAATACACATTAAATAATGTAAATTCGCGTCAAAATAAATAAACAAAATATCAATAAAAGAAGGTGTATTTGTATGAAAATAGATATACAATATACACATAAAATCACCTAAATTTTGTATAAAACTATATACAAAAATACACAAAAATAATTTTAATTTTTATGAAAATAAATATACAAAATACACATAAAATTAGGTAAATTTGTATTGAAATACATTTAAAAAACACACATAAAATAATGTAAATTTGAATGAAAATATATAAACAAATACACTTAAAATAACGTAAATTTGTATAAAATATATATAAAAAATACACATTAAATAATGTTAATATGTATAAAAAAATATATACAAAACACAAATAGAATAATATAAAATCGTATCAAAATAAATACACAGAATATTAATAAAATAATGTAAATTTGTATGAAAATTAAGATGCAAAATACCCATAAAATAACGCATTTAAAAAAAACGCACATAAAATATTTGAATTTGTATTAAAATAAATATACAAAATGCACATACAATAAGGTAAATTTGTATTGAAATAGATATGCAAAATACATATAAAACCATGTAAATTTTCTTCAAAATATATATACGAATACACATAAAATAACGTAGATTTCTATGAAAATAAATGAACAAAATACACATAAAATTAAGTAAATACGTATAAAAAAAGGTATACAAAATACACATAAAATAATGTAAACTCGTATCAAAATAAATAAACAAAATACTAATAAAAGAATGTGTATTGTATAAATATAAATTTACAAAATACAAATAAAATAACGTAAATTTATATAAAACTATATGCAAAAATACACAAAAGTAATTAAATTTGTGTGAAAATAGATATAAAAAATACGTGTGTATTTTGTATATTTATTTTCATACAAATTGAAATTATTTTTGTTTATTTTTTTTATATATTTTCAAACAAATTTTCGTTATTTTATGTGTATTTTGTATATTTATTTTTTCTACAAATATACTCTCTTTTATCTGAATTTTGTTTATTGATTTTGAAACGATTTTACCTTATTTTGTATATCTATTTTCGTACAAATTAAAATACTTTTGTGTATTTTTGTATATAGTTTTATATAAATTTACGTTATTTTATGTGTATTTTGTATATTTATATTTATAAAAATACACATTCTTTTATTGGTATTTTGTATATTTATTTTGATACGAGTTTACATTATTTTATATGTATTTTTTATACATTTTTTTTATACGTATTTACTTCATTTTATGTGTATTTTGTATATATATTTTTATATAAATCTACGTTATTTTATGTGTATTCGTATATATATTTTGAAACAAATTTACATTGTTTTATATATATTTTGCATATCTATTTCAATACAAATTTACCTTATTGTATGTGTTTTTTATATATTTATTGTAATTCAAATTTAATTTTTTATGTGTATTTTGGTATATATATTTTTATAAATAAAAAAAAAAGCGTTATTTTATGGGTATTTTGCCTCTTTATTTTCATACAAATTTACATTATTTTATTAATATTCTGTGTATTTATTTTGATACGATTTTACATTATTCTATTTGTGTTTTGTATATATTTTTTTTATACAAATTTACGTTATTTTAAGTGTATTTGTTTATGTCTTTTCATTCAAATCTACATTATTTTATGTGTATTTTGTATATGTATTTCAATACAAATTTACCTAATTTTATGTGTATTTTGTATATTTATTTTCATACAAATTTAAAATATTTTTGTGTATTTTTGTATATAGTTTGATACAAATTTAGGTTATTTTATGTGTATTTTGTATATCTATTTTCATACAAATACACATTCTTTTATTGATATTTTGTTTATTTATTTTGACGCGAATTTACAGTATTTAATGTGTATTTTGTATATATATTTTTATACGTATTTACATCATTTCATGTGTATTTTGTATATATATTCCTATAGAAATCAACGTTATTTTATGTGTGTTTGTATATATATTTTGAAACAAATTTACACTGTTTTATGTGTATTTTGCGTTTTTTTTTTCAATACAAACTTACCTTATTGTATGTGCATTTTGTATATTAATTTTAACACATTTAATTACTCTATGTGTATTTTTGTATATTTATTTTAAAAAAATATATGCTTTATTTTATGGGTATTTTGCAGCTTTATTTTCATACAAATTTAAATTATTTTATTGATATTCTGTGTACTTATTTTGATACGATTTTACATTACAATAAGGTAAATTTGTATTGAAAAAATATGCAAAATACATATAAAAGTGTAAATTTGTTTAAAAATCTATATACGAATACACATAATATAACGTAGATTTCTATAGAAATATATATACAAAATACACATGAAATGATGTAAATACGTATAAAAATATATATACAAAATACACATTAAATAATTTAAATTCTCGTCAAAATAAAAAAACAAAATATCAATAAAAGAATGTGTATTTGTATGAAAATAGATATACAAAATACTCATAAAATAACCTAAGTTACAAAAATACACAAAAATAATTTAAATTTGTATGAAAATAAATATACAAAATGCACATAAAATTATTTTGTATATTTATTTTATACAAATGTACGTTATTTTATGTGAATTTGTTTTCATTTCATATAAATTTACTTTATTTTATGTGTATTTTGTACATGTAATTAAATACAAATTTAAGTAATTATAGTTGTATTTTGTATATCTATTTTCATACAAATTAAAATTTATTTTTTGTTTTTTGAATATATTTTTATTCAAATTTTCGTAATCTTATAAAAATATATATACCAAAATACATAAAATTTTGAAATTTGCATTGAAATAAATATACAAAATGCACATACAATAAGGTAAATTCGTATTGAAAGAGATATGCAAAAATACATATAAAACAATGAAAATTAAGTAAATACGTATAAAAAATGTATACAAAATACACATAAAATAATGTAAACTCGAATTAAAATAAATAAACAAAATATCAATAAAAGAATGTGTATTTGGATAAATATAAATATACAAAATACACATACAAAATAAACATAAAATAAGGTAGATTTGTAATAAAATATATGAAAAAAATACACATAAAATAATGTAAATTTATATGAAAATATATATACAAATACACATAAAATACCATTAATTTGTATAAAAATATATATTCAAAATAAATATTAAATAATGGAAAAGCGTATAAAAACATATATACAAAGTACATATAAAATAATGTAAATTCGTATCAATATAAATCAACAAAACACCAATAAAATAATATATATTTGAATGAAAATAAATTTACAAAATACACATAACATAACTAAAATTTGTATTAATACAAAAATACATAGAAATAATTTGAGTTTGTATGAAAATAGATATACAAAATACACATAAAACTAGGTAAATTTCTTTTGAAATGTATATACAAAATACCCATAAAATATTGTAAATTTGTGTCAAAATATATAAACAAATACACATAAAATAACGTAAATTTGTATGAAATATATATACAAAATACACATAGAATAATGTCAATTCGTATCAAAATGAATGAGCAGAATATCAATAAAATAATGTAAATTTGTATGAAAATAAAGATGCAAAATACCCAAAAAATAAAGAATATGTTTATAAAAATACAGATACAAAAATACACATCGAATAATTAAATTTGTATTAAAATTAATATACAAAATGCGTATATTATAAGGCAAATTTGTATTGAAAAAATATGCAACATACACGTTTACTCACACAAATTTATATTATTTTATTGGTCTTTTGTTTATTTATTTTGATACGAATTACATGATTATATGTGTATTTCGTACATATTTTTTTATACGTATTTACATTATTTAATGTGTATTTTGTTTATATATCTTCATACAAATTTACGTTATTATATGTGTATTTGTATAAATATTTTGATACAAATTTACTTTATTTCATGTATTTTGTATATATTTCAATTCAAATTTAGCTTATTTCGTGTGTATTTTGTATATATGTTCATACAAATTTAATTACTTCTGTGTATTTTTTTTATATAGTTTTATATAAATTTACGTTATTTTATGTGTATTTTGTATATTTATATTCATACAAATACACATTCTTTTATTGGTATTTTGTTTATTTATTTTGATACGAATTTACATTATTTTATGTGTTTTTTGTATACATTTTTTTATACGTATTTACTTCATTTTATGTGTATTTTGTATATATATTTTTATAGAAATCAACGTTATTTTATGTGTATTCGTATATATATTTTAAAACAAATTTACATTGTTTTATATGTATTTTGCATATCTATTTCAATACAAATATACCTTATTGTATGTGTTTTTTGTATATTTATTTTAATACAAATTTTATTTTTTGATGTGTATTTTGTTATATATATTTTTATAAATAAAAAAAAATGCGTTATTTTATGGGTATTTTGCATCTTTATTTTCATACAAATTTACATTATTTTATTAATATTCTGTGTATTTATTTTGATACGATTTTACATTATTCTATTTGTGTTTTGTACATATTTTTTTATACAAATATACGTTATTTTAAGTGTATTTGTTTATGTATTTTCATTTAAATTTACATTATTTTATGTGTATTTTGTGTATGTATTTCAATACATATTTACCTAATTTTATGTGTATTTTGTATATTTATTTTCATACAAATTTAAAATATTTTTGTTTATTTTTGTATATAGTTTGATACAAATTTAGGTTATTTTATGTGTATTTTGTATATCTATTTTCATACAAATACACATTATTTTATTGATATTTTGTTTTTTTTATTTTGACGCGAATTTTATGTGAATTTGTTTTCATTTCATACAAATTTACATTATTTTATGTGTATTTTGTACATGTATTTAAATACAAATTTAACTAATTATATGTGTATTTTGTATATCTATTTTCATACAAATTGAAATTTATTTTTTTGTTTTTTTGTATATATCTTTATTCAAATTTTCGTAATCTTATAAAATATATATACCAAAAAACACATAAAGTATTTAAATTTGCATTGAAATAAATATACAAAATGCACATACAATAAGGTAAATTTGTATTGAAAGAGATATGCAAAAATGCATATAAAACAATGTAAATTTGTTTCAAAATATATATACGAATACAAATAAAAAAACGTAGATTTCTATAAAAATATATATACAAAATACACATAAAACTAAGTAAATACGTATAAAAAAATGTATACAAAATACACATAAAATAATGTAAATTCGAATTAAAATAAATAAACAAAATACCAATAAAAGAATGTGTATTTGGATAAATATAAATATAGAAAATACACATACAAAATAAACATAAAATAAGGTAGATTTGTAAAAAAATATATGTACAAAATACACATAAAATAATGTAAATTTATATAAAAAAATATATACACATACACATAAAATACCATGATTTTTTTATTAAAATATATATTCAAAATAAATATTAAATAATGTAAAAGCGTATAAAAATATATATACAAAGTACATATAAAATAATGTAAATTCGTATCAATATAAATCAGCAAAACACCAATAAAATAATATATATTTGAATGAAAATAAATTTACAAAATACACATAACATAACTAAAATTTGTATTAAAATATATACAAAAATACATAGAAATAATTTGAGTTTGTTTGAAAATAGATATACAAAATACACATAAAACTAGGTAAATTTCTTTTGAAATGTATATACAAAATACCCATAAAATATTGTAAATTTGTGTCAAAATATATAAGCAAATACACATAAAATAACGTAAATTTGTGTGAAAAATATATACAAAATACACATAGAATAATGTCAATTCGTATCAAAATGAATAAGCAGAATATCAATAAAATAATGTAAATTTGTATGAAAATAAAGATGCAAAATACCCAAAAAATAAAGCATATGTTTATAAAAATACAGATACAAAAATACTCATCGAATAACTAAATTTGTATTAAAATTAATATACAAAATGCATAAATAATAAGGTAAATTTGTATTGAAAAAATATGCAACATACACGTTTACTCATACAAATTTATATTATTTTATTGGTATTTTGTTTATTTATTTTGATACGAATTACATGATTATATGTGTATTTTGTACATATTTTTTATACGTATTTACATTATTTAATGTGTATTTTGTTTATATATTTTCATACAAATTTACGTTATTATATGTGTATTTGTATAAATATTTTTATACAAATTTACTTTATTTCATGTATTTTGTATATATATTTCAAATCAAATTTAGCTTATTTTGTGTGTATTTTGTATATATTTTCATACAAATTTAATTACTTCTGTGTATTTTTGTATATAGTTTTATATAAATTTACGTTATTTTATGTGTATTTTGTATATTTATATTTATACAAATACACATTCTTTTATTGGTATTTTGTTTATTTATTTTGATACGAATTTACATTATTTTGTGTTTTTTGTATACATTTTTTTATACGTATTTACTTCATTTTATGTGTATTTTGTATATATATTTTTATAGAAATCTACGTTTTTTTTTTTTGTATTCGTATATATATTTTGAAACAAATTTACATTGTTTTATATGTATTTTGCATATCTATTTCAATACAAATTTACCTTATTGTATGTGTTTTTTGTATATTTATTTTAATACAAATTTTATTTTTTGATGTGTATTTTGGTATATATATTTTTATAAATAAAAAAATGCGTTATTTTATGGGTATTTTGCTTCTTTATTTTCATACAAATTTACATTATTTTATTAATATTCTGTGTATTTATTTTGATACGATTTTACATTATTCTATTTGTGTTTTGTACATATTTTTTTTTTTATAGAAATTTACGATATTTTAAGTTTATTTGTTTATGTATTCTCATTTGAATTTACATTATTTTATGTGTATTTTGTGTATGTATTTCAATACAAACTTACCTAATTTTATGTGTATTTTGTATATTTATTTTCATAGAAATTTAAAATATTTTTGTTTATTTTTGTATATAGTTTGATACAAATTTAGGCTATTTTATGTGTATTTTGTATATTTTTTTCATACAAATACACATTCTTTTATTGATATTTTGTTTTTTTATTTTTTTCGCGAATTTTATGTGAATTTGTTTTCATTTCATACAAATTTACATTATTTTATGTGTATTTTGTACATGTATTTAAATACAAATTTAACTAATTATATGTGTATTTTGTATATCTATTTTCATACAAATTGATATTTATTTTTTTTGTTTTTTTGTATATATTTTTATTCAAATTTTCGTAATCTTATAAAAATACAAATACCAAAAAACACATAAAGAATTTAAATTTGCATTGAAATAAATATACAAAATGCACATACAATAAGGTAAATTTGTATTGAAAGAGATATGCTAAAATACATATAAATCAATGTAAATTTGTTTCAAAACATATATACGAATACAAATAAAAAAAACGTAGATTTCTATAAAATATATATACAAAATACACATAAAACTAAGTAAATACGTATAAAAAAAATGTATACAAAATACACATAAAATAATGTAAATTCAAATTAAAATAAATAAACAAAATACCAATAAAATAATGTGTATTTGGATAAATATAAATATAGAAAATACACATACAAAATAAACATAAAATAAGGTAGATTTGTAAAAAAATATATGTACAAAATACTCATAAAATAATGTAAATTTATATAAAAATATATATACAAATACACATAAAATACCAGGAATTTGTATAAAAATATATATTCAAAATAAATATTAAATAATGTAAAAGCGTATAAAAATATATATACAAATACAGATACAAAAATACACATCGAATAATTAAATTTGTATTAAAATTAATATACAAAATGCGTATATAACAAGGTAAATCTGTATTGAAAAAATATGCAACATACACGTTTACTCATACAAATTTATATTATTTTATTGGTATTTTGTTTATTTATTTTGATACGAATTACATGATTATGTGTGTATTTTTTACATATTTTTTATACGTATTTACATTATTTAATGTGTATTTTGTTTATATATTTTCATTCAAATTTACGTTATTATATGTGTATTTGTATAAATATTTTGATACAAATTTACTTTATTTCATGTATTTTGTATATATATTTCAAATCAAATTTAGCTTATTTTGTGTGTATTTTGTATATATTTTCATACAAATTTAATTACTTCTGTGTATTTTTGTATATAGTTTTATATAAATCTACGTTATTTTATGTGTATTTTGTATATTTATATTTATACAAATACACATTCTTTTATTGGTATTTTGTTTATTTATTTTGATACGAATTTACATTATTTTATTTGTTTTTTTTATACATTTTTTATACGTATTTACTTCATTTTATGTGTATTTTGTATATATATTTTTATAGAAATCTACGTTATTTTATGTGTATTCGTATATATATTTTGAAACAAATTTACATTGTTTTATATGTATTTTGCATATCGATTTCAATACAAACTTACCTTATTGTATGTGTTTTTTGTATATTTATTTTATACATATTTAATTTTTTGATGTGTATTTTGGCATATATATTTTTATAAATGAAAAAAAATGCGTTATTTTATGGGGATTTTGCTTCTCTATTTTCATATAAATTTACATTATTTTATTAATATTCTGTGTATTTATTTTGATACGATTTTACATTATTCTATTTGTGTTTTGTACATATTTTTTTATAGAAATTTACGTTATTTTAAGTGTATTTGTTTATGTATTTTCATTCAAATTTACATTATTTTATGTGTATTTTCTGTATGTATTTCAATACAAATTTACCTAATTTTATGTGTATTTTGTATATTTATTTTCATACAAATTTAAAATATTTTTGTTTATTTTTGTATATAGTTTGATACAAATTTAGGTTATTTTATGTGTATTTTGTATATCTATTTTCATACAAATACACATTCTTTTATTGATATTTTGTTTATTTATTTAGACGCGAATTTATGTGAATTTGTTTTCATTTCATACAAATTTACATTATTTTATGTGTATTTTGTACATGTATTTAAATACAAATTTAACTAATTATATGTGTATTTTGTATATCTATTTTCATGCAAATTGAAATTTATTTTTTTGTTTTTTTGTATATATTTTTATTCAAATTTTCGTAATCTTATAAAAATATATATACCAAAAAAATTTTTTTTTTGAATTTGCATTGAAATAAATATACAAAATGCACATACAATAAGGTAGATTTGTATTGAAAGAGATATGAAAAAATACATATAAAACAATGTAAATTTGTTTCAAAATATACATACGAATACAAATAAAAAAACGTAGATTTCTATAAAAATATATATACAAAATACATATAAAACTAAGTAAATACGTATAAAAAAATGTATACAAAATACACATAAAATATTGTAAATTCGAATTAAAATAAATAAACAAAATACCAATAAAAGAATGTGTATTTGGATAAATATAAATATAGAAAATACACATACAAAATAAATTTAAAATAAGGTAGATTTGTAAAAAAATATATGTACAAAATACACATAAAATAATGTAAAATTATATAAAAATATATATACAAATACACATAAAATACCAGGAATTTGTATAAAAATATATATTCAAAATAAATATTAAATAATGTAAAAGCGTATAAAAATATATATACAAATACAGATACAAAAATACACATCGAATAATTAAATTTGTATTAAAATTAATATACAAAATGCGTATATAATAAGGTAAATTTGTATTGAAAAAATATGCAACATACACGTTTACTCATACAAATTTATATTATTTTATTGGTATTTTGTTTATTTATTTTGATGCGAATTACATGATTATATGTGTATTTTGTACATATTTCTTTATACGTATTTACATTATTTAATGTGTATTTTGTTTATATATTTTCATACAAATTTACGTTATTATATGTGTATTTGTATAAATATTTTGATACAAATTTACTTTATTTCATGTATTTTGTATATATATTTCAATTAAAATTTAGCTTATTTCGTGAGTATTTTGTATATATTTTCAAACAAATTTAATTACTTCTGTGTATTTTTGTATATAGTTTTATATAAATTTACGTTATTTTATTTGTATTTTGTATATTTATATTCATACAAATACACATTCTTTTATTGGTATTTTGTTTATTTATTTTGATACGAATTTACATTATTTTATGTGTTTTTTGTATACATTTTTTTATACGTATTTACTTCATTTATGTGTATTTTGTATATATATTTTTATAGAAATCTACGTTATTTTATGTGTATTCGTATATATATTTAGAAACAAATTTACATTGTTTTATATGTATTTTGCATATCTATTTCAATACAAATTTACCTTATTGTATGTGTTTTTTGTATAATTATTTTAATACAAATTAAATTTTTTGATGTGTATTTTGGTATATACATTTTTATAAATAAAAAAAATGCGTTATTTTATGGGTATTTTGCTTCTTTATTTTCATATAAATTTACATTATTTTATTAATATTCTGTGTATTTATTTTGAAACGATTTTACATTATTCTATTTGTGTTTTGTATATATTTTTTTATACAAATTTACGTTATTTTAAGTGTATTTGTTTATGTATTTTCATTCAAATTTACATTATTTTATGTGTATTTTGTGTATGTATTTCAATAGAAATTTACCTAATTTTATGTGTATTTTGTATATTTATTTTCATACAAATTTAAAATAGTTTTGTGTATTTTTGTATATAGTTTGATACAAATTTAGGTTATTTTATGTGTATTTTGAATATCTATTAAATATATATACAAAATACATATGAAATTATGTAAATACGTATAAAAATATATATACAAAATACATATCAAATAATGTAAATTCGTGTCAAAATAAATAAACAAAATATCATGAAAAGAATGTGTATTTGTATGAAAATAGATAATAGATAATAAATTTGTATAAAATATATATGCAAGATACACATTAAATAATGTAAATATGTATAAAAAAAGTATATACAAAAAACAAATAGAATAATGTAAAATCGTATCAAAATAAATACACCGAATATCAATAAAATAATGTAAATTTGTATGAAAATAAAGATGCAAAATTCCCATAAAATAGCGCATTTCTTATAAAAATATATATACCAAAATACACATAAATTTTTTTAATTTGTATTGAAATAAATATACAAAATGCACATACAATAAAGTAAATTTGTATTGAAAGAGATATCCAAAAATACATATAAAACAATGTAAATTTGTTTCAAAATATATATACGAATACAAATAAAAAAACATAGATTTCTATAAAATTATATATACAAAATACACATAAAATAAAGTAAATACGTATAAAAAAAATGTATTCAAAATACACATTAAATAATGTAACTTCGAATTAAAATAAATAAAAAAATACCAATAAAAGAATGTGTATTTGGATAAATATAAATATACAAAATACACATACAAAATAAACATAAAATAAGGTAGATTTTTAATAAAATATATGTACAAAATACACATGCAATAATGTAAATTTATATGAAAATATATATACAAATACACATAAAATACCATGAATTTGTATAAAAATATATATTCAAAATAAATATTAAATAATGTAAGAGCGTATAAAAATATATATACAAAGAACATATAAAATGAAAATTAAGATGCAAAATACCTATAAAATAACGCATTGTTTTTTAAACTATTGATACCAAAATACACATAAAATATTTGAACTTGTATTAAAATAAATATACAAAATGCACATACAATAAGATAAATTTGTATTGAAATAGATATGCAAAATACATATAAAATAATGTAAATTTGTTTCAAAATATATATACGAATACACATAAATCAACGTAGATTTCTATAAAAATACATATACAAAATACACATAAAATTAAGTAAATACGTATAAAAATGTATACAAAATGCACATAAAATAATGTAAATTCGTATAAATGTAAATAAACAATATACCAATAAAAAAATGTGTATTTGTATAAATATAAATATACAAAATGCACATAAAATAACGTAAATTTATATAAAACTATATACATAAAATAACGCAAATTTCTATAAAAATATATGTTCAAAAATGAACATTAGATAAATTTGCATAAAAATATATATACAAAACCGAATTAGATAATGTAAATGAGTGTAAAAATATGTATACAAAATACCTATGAAATAATCTAAATTCGTATCGAATTAAATTAAGATATACCAATAAAATAATGTAATTTTGGATGAAAATATATATACAAAATACACATAAAATAACCTAAATAAAAATACAAATATACACATAAAATAATTTAAAATTGAATGAAATAAATATACAAAATAAACATAAAATAAGGTAAATTTGTAATGAAATATATGAAAAAATACACATAAAATAATACAAATTTGTATGAAAATATATATACAAATACACATTAAATAACATGAATTTGTATTAAATTTGTATCAAAATATATACTTATACACACAATAAAATAACGTATTTTTTTTTAGGAAAATGTATATACAAAATACACATAAAATAATTTAAATACGCAGAAAAATATATATACAAAAAACAAATAAAATAATGTAAATATGTATAAAAAAAAGTATATACAAAAAACAAATAGAATAATGTAAAATCGTATCAAAATAAATACACCGAATATCAATAAAATAATGTAAATTTGTATGAAAATAAAGATGCAAAATTCCCATAAAATAGCGCATTTCTTATAAAAATATATATACCAAAATACACATAAATTTTTTTAATTTGTATTGAAATAAATATACAAAATGCACATACAATAAAGTAAATTTGTATTGAAAGAGATATCCAAAAATACATATAAAACAATGTAAATTTGTTTCAAAATATATATACGAATACAAATAAAAAAACATAGATTTCTATAAAATTATATATACAAAATACACATAAAATAAAGTAAATACGTATAAAAAAATGTATTCAAAATACACATTAAATAATGTAACTTCGAATTAAAATAAATAAAAAAATACCAATAAAAGAATGTGTATTTGGATAAATATAAATATACAAAATACACATACAAAATAAACATAAAATAAGGTAGATTTTTAATAAAATATATGTACAAAATACACATGCAATAATGTAAATTTATATGAAAATATATATACAAATACACATAAAATACCATGAATTTGTATAAAAATATATATTCAAAATAAATATTAAATAATGTAAGAGCGTATAAAAATATATATACAAAGAACATATAAAATGAAAATTAAGATGCAAAATACCTATAAAATAACGCATTGTTTTTTAAACTATTGATACCAAAATACACATAAAATATTTGAACTTGTATTAAAATAAATATACAAAATGCACATACAATAAGATAAATTTGTATTGAAATAGATATGCAAAATACATATAAAATAATGTAAATTTGTTTCAAAATATATATACGAATACACATAAATCAACGTAGATTTCTATAAAAATACATATACAAAATACACATAAAATTAAGTAAATACGTATAAAAAATGTATACAAAATGCACATAAAATAATGTAAATTCGTATAAATGTAAATAAACAATATACCAATAAAAGAATGTGTATTTGTATAAATATAAATATACAAAATGCACATAAAATAACGTAAATTTATATAAAACTATATACATAAAATAACGCAAATTTCTATAAAAATATATGTACAAAAATGAACATTAGATTAATTTGCATAAAAAATTATATACAAAACCGAATTAGATAATGTAAATGAGTGTAAAAATATGTATACAAAATACCTATGAAATAATCTAAATTCGTATCGAATTAAATTAAGATATACCAATAAAATAATGTAATTTTGGATGAAAATATATATACAAAATACACATAAAATAACCTAAATAAAAATACAAATATACACATAAAATAATTTAAAATTGAATGAAATAAATATACAAAATAAACATAAAATAAGGTAAATTTGTAATGAAATATATGAAAAAATACATAAAATAATACAAATTTGTATGAAAATATATATACAAATACACATTAAATAACATGAATTTGTATAAAATTTGTATCAAAATATATACTTATACACACAATAAAATAACGTATTTTTTTTAGGAAAATGTATATACAAAATACACATAAAATAATTTAAATACGCAGAAAAATATATATACAAAAAACAAATAAAATAATGTAAATATGTATGAAAATATATAAACAAATACACATAAAATAATGTAAATTTGAAAAAAATATATATACAAAATGAACATATATATATATATATATATATATATATATATATATATATATATATATATATATATATATATATATATATATATATATATATATATATATATATATATATATATATATATATATATATATATATATAAAAAATATATATACTAAAAACACATAGAATAATGTTAAATCGTATCAAAATAAATAAACAGAATATCAATAAAATAATGTAAATTTGTATGAAAATAAAGATGCAAAATATCCATATAATAACGCATATTTGCATAAAAAACGTGTATGTTGCATATTTTTTCAATACAAATTTGCCTTATTATATACGCATTTTGTATATTGATTTTAATATATGTGTATTTGAATATATATTTTGATACAAATTTACATTATTTTATGTACTTTCTATATTTATTTCAATTCAAATTTAGCTTATTTTATGTGTCTTTTGTATATCTATTTTCATACAAATTTAAATATTTTTGTTTATTTTTGTATATAGTTTTATACAATTTTACGTTTTTTTATGTGTATTTTGTATATTTATATTTATACAAGTAAACATTCTTTTATTGGCATTTAGTTTATTTATTTTGATACGAATTTACATTATTTTATATGTATTTTGTATACATTTTCTTATACGTATTTACTTCATTTTATGTGTATTTTGTATATATATTTTTATAGAAATCTACGTTATTTTATGTGTATTCGTATATATATTTTGAAACAAATTATGTGTATTTTGCATATCTATTTCAATACAAATTTACCTTATTGTATGTGCATTTTGTATATTTATTGTAATACAAATTTTAATATTTTATGTGTATTTTGGTATATATATTTTCATAAAAAATGCGTTGTTTTATGGGTATTTTGCATCTTTATTTTCATACAAATTTACATTATTTTATTAATATTCTGTGTATTTATTTTGATACTAGTTTACATTATTCTATTTGTGTTTTGTATATATTTTTTTTATACATATTTACATTATTTAATGTGTATTTTCTATATATATTTCATACAAATTTACGTTATTTTAAGTGTATTTGTTTATATATTTTCATTCATATCTACATTATTTTATGTGTATTTTGTATATGTATTTGAATAGAAATTTAACTAGTTTTATGTGTATTTTGTATATATATTTTTATACAAATTTAAATTATTTTTGTGTATTTTTTTAATAGAGTTTTATACAAATTTACAAAATTTTATGTGTATTTTGTATATCTATTTTCATACAAATACACATTCTTTTATTGATATTTTGTTTATTTATTTTGATGCGAATTTACATTATTTAATGTGTATTGTGTATATATATCTTTATACATATTTACGTCATTTCATGTGTATTTTGTATATATATTTCTATAGAAATATACGTTATTTTATGTGTATTCGTATATATATTTTGAAACAAATATACATTGTTTTATGATCATTTTGTATATTTTTTCAATACAAATTTCCCTTATTGTACGTGCATTTTGTATATTAATTTTAATACAAATTTAATTATTCTATGTGTATTCTTGTATATGTATTTTTAAAAAAATTTGCTTTATTTCATGGGTATTTTGCATCTTTATTTTCATACAAAATTACATTATTTTATTGATATTCTGTGTATTTATTTTGATACGATTTTACATTATTCTATGTATATTTTGTATATCTATTTTATACAAATGTACGTTATTTTATGTGAATTTGTTTTCATTTCATACAAATTTACATTATTTTATGTGTATTTTGTACATGTATTTAAATACAAATTTAACTAATTATATGTGTATTTTGTATATCTATTTTCATACAAATTTAAATTTATTTTTTTGTTTTTTTGTATATACTTTTATTCAAATTTTCGTAATTTTATGTGTATTTTGTATATTTATTTTCCTACAAATATACGTTCTTTTATCGAAATTTTGTTTATTTATTTTGATACGAATTTTCATTTTTTTAGGTGTATTTGATATATATATTTTTATACTTATTTACTTAATTTTATATGTATTTTGAATATATATTTTCATAGAAATTTACTCTATATGTATATACAAAAAAATATACAAAATACACATAAAATTATGAAAATTTGTATTAAAATACATATACAAAATACACTTAAAATAATGTAAATTTGAATGAAATTATATAAACAAATACACTTAAAATGACGTTAATTTGTATAAAATATATATATAAAAAATACACACTAAATAATGAAAATATGTATAAAAAAATATATACAAAACACAAATAGTATAATATAAAATCGTATCAAAATATATACACAGAATATTAATAAAATAATGTTCATTTGTATGAAAACTAAGATGCAAAATACCTATAAAATAACGCATTTTTTATAAAATTATATATACCAAAATACACATAAAATATTTGAATTTGTATTAAAATAAATATTCAAAATGCACATACAATAAGGTAAATTTGTATTGAAATAGATATGCAAAAAACATATAAAACAATGTAAATTTGTTTCAAAATATATATACGAATACACATAAAATAACGTAGATTTCTATAAATATATATATACAAAATACAAATAAAATTAAGTAAATACGAATAAAAAATGTATACAAAATACACACAAAATAATGTAAATTCGTATAAATATAAATAAACAAAATACCAATAAGAGAATGTGTATTTGTATAAATATAAATATACAAAATGCACATAAAATAACGTAAATTTGTATAAAACTATATACAAAAATACACAGAAGTAATTAAATTTGTATGAAAATAGATATACAAAATACTCACAAAATAAGCTAAATTTGAATTGAAATATATATACAAAATACATAAAATAAAGTAAATTCGTTTCAAAATATTTTTAACAAATACACATATAATAACGTAGATTTGTAAAAAAAATATATAAACAAAATACACATTAAGTAATGTAAATACGTATAAAAAAATATTTACAAAATACACCAATAATCAAGTCATTCGTATCAAAATAAATAAACAAAAAACTAATTAAATAATGTAAATTTGTATGAGAAAACATATACAAAATAAATAACGTTTTAAGTTTCTATAAAAATATATGTACAAAAATGCACATAAAATTAGTTTGCATAAAAAAATATATACAAAACACACATTAGATAATGTAAATGAGTATAAAAATATGTATACAAAATACCTATGAAATAATCTAAATTCGTATCGAGTTAAATTAAGAAAATAACAATAAAATAATGTAATTTTGGATGAAAATATATATAGAAAAAACCCATAAAATAACCTACATACAAATACAAATATACATATTAAATAATTTAAAATTGAATGAAATAAATATACAAAATAAACATAAAATAAGGTAAATTTGTAATAAAATATACGTAAGAATACACATAAAATAATATAAATTTGTATGAAAATATATATACAAATACACATAAAATTACATGAATTTGTATAAAATGTTTCAAAATATATACGAATACACACAATAAAATAACGTAAATTTTTATGAAAATGTATATATAAAATACACATAAAATAGTTTAAATACGTAGAAAAATATATATACAAAATACACGTAAAATAATGTAAATTCGTTAAAAATTAAATACACAAAATTCCAATAAAAGAATGTATATTTGTAGGGAAATATATATACAAAAAACAAATAAAATAACTAAAATTTGTATAAAAATATATACAAATATACACAAAAATAATTTAAATTTGTTTGAAAAAAGATATGCAAAATACACATAAAGTTAGGCAAATTTGTATTGAAATACATATACAAAACTCACATAAAATAATGTAAATTTTTATGAAAATATATATATATATATATATATATATATATATATATATATATATATATATATATATATATATATATATATATATATATATATATATATATATATATATATATATATATATATATATATATATATATATATACATATATATATATATATATATATATATATATATATATATATATATATATATATATATATATATATATATATATATATATATATATATATAAATATATATATATATATATATATATATATATATATATATATATATATATATATATATATACAAAATATACATTAAATATTTTAAATATGTATAAAAATATATTATATTATATATATTTTTATTGATATTTGCGTTATTTATATGTATTTTGTATATGTTTTTCATAGAAATTTACATTATTTTATTGGTATTTTGTCTATTTATTTTGATACGAATTACATGATTATTTGTGTATTTTTTACATTTTTTTATACGTATTTACATTATTTAATGTGTATTTTGTTTATATATTTTTATACAAATTTACGTTATAATATGTGTATTTGTATAGGTATTTTGATACAAATTTACATTATTTTATGTATTTTGTATATATATTTCAATTCAAATTTAGCTTATTTTATGTGTATTTTGTATATCTATTTATTTTAATACAAAATCAAATATTTTTTTGTTTTTTCGTATTTATATTTTTTATAAAAAAATGCGTTATTTTATGGGTATTTTGAATCTTAATTTTCATACATATTTACATTATTTTATTAATATTTTCTGTATTTATTTTGATACGATTTTACATTATTTTTTTTGTGTTTTGTATATATTTTTTTATACATATTTACATTATTTAATGTTTTTTTTGTATATATATTTGATACAAATTTACGTTATTTTAAGTATATATGTTTATATATTTTCATTCAAATCTACATTATTTTATGTGCATTTTGTATATGTATTTCAATAAAAATTTACCTATTTTTATATGTTTTTTGTATATTTATTTTCATACAAGTTTAAATTATTTTTGTGTATTTTTGTATATAGTTTTATACAAATTTAGGTTATTTTATGTGTATTTTGTATATCTATTTTCATACAAATACACATTCTTTTCATGATATTTTGTTTATTTATTTTGACACGAATTAACATTATTTAATGTGTATTTTGTATATATATTTTTATACGTATTTACATTATTTCAAGTGTATTTTGTATATATATTTCGATAGATATCTCCGTTATTTTATATGTATTCGTATATATATTTTGAAACAAATTTACATTATTTTATGTGTATTTTGCATATTTTTTCAATACAAATTTACCTTATTGTATGTGCATTTTGTATATTAATTTTAATACAAATTTAATTAATCTATGTGTATTTTTGTATATGTATTTTTATAAAAATATGCTTTATTTTATGGGTATTTTGCATCTTTATTTTCATACAAATTTACATTATTTTATTGATATTTTGTGTATTTAATTTGATATGATTTATCATTATTCTATGTGTATTTTGTATATTTTTTTATACATATTTACATTATTTAATGTTCATTTTGTATATATATTTTATCCACATTTAACTAGTTATATGTGTATTTTGTATATCTATTTTGTATGTATATTTTCATAGAAATTTACTCTATTTTATGAGTATTCGTATATATATTTTGATACAAATTTACATTATTGATGTGTATTTTGCATATCTATTTCAATACAAATTTACTTTATTGTACGTGCATTTTGTATATTTATTTTAATACAAATTTAACTATTTTATATGTATTTTTGTATATATATTTTTATGCAAATATGCGTTATTATATGGATATTTTGCATCTTTATTTTCATACAAATTTACATTATTTTATTGATATTCTCTTTATTTATTTTTATACGATTTAACATTATTCTATGTGTATTTTGTATATTTTTTTTATACATATTTACATTATTTAATGTTCATTTTGTATATATATTTTATCCAAATTTACATTATTTTATGTGTATTTGTTTATATATTTTCATACATATTTACATTATTTTATGTGTTTTTTGTATATATATTTTTCTACGTATTTAAATTATTTTGTGTATTTTGTATATACATTTTCATAAAAAAATACGTTATTTTATTGTGTGTATAAGTATATATTTTGATACAAATTTTATACAAATTCATGTTATTTAATGTGTATTTGTATATATATTTTCATACAAATTTATATTATTTTATGTGTATTTTTTCATATATTTCATTACAAATTTACCTTATTTTATGTTTATTTTGTATATTTATTTCATTCAATTTTAAATTATTTTATGTGTATATTTGTATTTGTATTTAGGTTATTTTATGTGTATTTTGTATATATATTTTCATCCAAAATTACATTATTTTATTGATATTTTCTTAATTTAATTCGATACGAATTTAGATTATTTCATAGGTATTTTGTATACATATTTTTATACTCATTTACATTATCTAAAGTGTGTTTTGTATATATATTTTTATGCAAATTTATTTTATGTTCATTTTTGAATTTTGCGTTATTTTATGTATAAAGTTTTATATAAATTTACGTTATTTTATGTGCATTTTGTATATTTATATTTATACAAATACACATTCTTTTATTGGTATATTGTTTATTTACATTTATACGAATTTACATTATTTTATGTGTATTTTGTATACATTTTTTTATACGTATTTACTTAATATTATGTGTATTTTGTATATGTATTTTTATAGAAATCTACGTTATTTTATGTGTATTCGTATATATATTTTGAAACAAATTTACATTATTTTATATGTATTTTGCATATCTATTTCAATACAAATTTACCTTATTGTATGTGCATTTTGTATATTTATTTTAATACAAATTCAAATATTTTATGTGTATTTTGGTATCAATATTTTTATAAAAAATGCGTTATTTTATAGGTATTTTGCATCTTAATTTTCATACAAATTTACATTATTTTATTAATATTCTGTGTATATATTTTGATACGATTTTACATTATTCTATTTGTGTTTTGTATATATTTTTTTATACATATTTACATTATTTAATGTGTATTTTGATTATATATTTCATACAAATTTACGTTATTATATGTGTATTTGTTTATATATTTTCTTTCAAATTTACATTATTTTATATGTATTTTGTATATGTATTTCAATACAAATTAACCTAATTTTATGTGTATTTTGTATATTCTTTTCATTCAAATTTAAATTATTTATGTGTATTTTTGTATATAGTTTTATACAAATTTAGGTTATTTTATGTACGCATTTACATTATTTAATGTGTGTTTTGTATATATATTTTTATCCAAAGTTACTTTATTTTACGTTCATTTTTGGACATATATTTTTATGGAAATTAGCGTTATTTTATATGTATTTGTATATATTTTCTCATACAAATTTACATTATTTTATTGATATTTTGTTTATTTAGTTTGATACGAATTACATGATTATATGTGTATTTTGTACATATTTCTTATACGTATTTACATTACTTAATGTGTATTTTGTTTATATAATTATTTTTAAACAAATTTACGTTATTATATGTATTTTTATAAATATTTTGATACAAATTTACATTATTTTATGTATTTTCTATATACATTTCAATTCAAATTTAGCTTATTATCTGTATTTTGTATATCTATTTTCATACGAATTTAATAACTTCTGTGTATTTTTGTATATAGTTTTATACAAATTTACGTTATTTCATGTGTATTTTGTATATTTATATTTATACAAATACACTTTCTTTTATTGGTATTTTGTTTATTTATTTTGATACGAATTTACATTATTTTATGTGTACTTTGTATACATTTTCTTATACGTATTTACTTCATTTTATGTGTATTTTGTATATATATTTTTATACAAATCTACGTTATTTTATGTGTATTCGTATATATATTTTGAAACAAATTTACATTGTTTTATATGTATTTTGCATATCTATTTCAATACAGATTTACCTTATTGTATGTGTATTTTGTATATTTATTTTAATACAAATAAATTTTTTCATTTGTATTTTGGTAATTATATTTTTATAAAAAAAAATGCGTTATTTAATGGGTATTTTGCATATTTATTTTCATACAAATTTACATTATTTTATTAATATTCAGTGTATTTATTTTGATACGATTTTACATTATTCTATTTGTGTTTTGTATATATATTTTTATACATATTTACATTATTTAATGTGTATTTTGTATATTTTAAAACAAATTTACGTTATTTTATGCGCATCTGTTAAAATATTTTGATACAAATTTACATTATTTTATGTATTTTGTATATATATTTTAATACAAATTTAGTTTATTTTATGTATATTTTGTATATCTATTTTCATTCGTATCAAAATAAATAAACAAAATAGCAATAAAATAATGTAAATTTGTATGAGAAAACATATACAAATACACATAAAATATATGTACAAAAATGCACATAAAATAAAGTAAATTTGCATAAAAATATATATACAAAACACACATTAAATAATGTAAATGCGTACATAAAATAACCTAAATTTGTATAAACCTATTTACAAAAATACACAATTTTTTTTTAAATTTGTATGAAAAAAATATACAAAATACACATAAAATTAGGTCAAAATAAATAAACAAAATATCATGAAAAGAATGTGTATTTGTATGAAAATAAATAATAGATAATAAATTTGTATGAAATATATATGCATGATACACATTAAATAATGTAAATATGTATAAAAAAATATATACAAAAAATAAATAGAATAATGTGAAATCTTATCAAAATAAATACACCGAATATTAATAAAATAATGTAAATTTGTATGAAAATAAAGATGCAAAATTCCCATCAAATAGCGCATTTCTTATAAAAATATATATACCAAAATACACATAAAATATTTAAATTTGTATTGAAGTAAATATACAAAATGCACATACAAAAAGGTAAACTTGTATTGAAAGAGATATGCAAAAATACATATAAAACAATGTAAATTTGTTTCAAAACATATATACGAATACACATAAAGTAACGTAGATTTCTATAAAAATATATATAAAAAATACACATAAATTAAGTAAATACGTATAAAAATAGATATACAAAATACACATAGAATAATGTAAAATTGTTTAAAAAAAATAAACAGAATATAAATAAAATAATGTAAATTTGTATGAAAATAAAAATCCAAAATAACCATAAAATAAAGCTTATTTTTATAAAAATACATATAAAAAATAGACATAGCATAATTAAATTTGTATTAAAATTAATATACAAAATGCATATACAATAAGGTAAATTTGTATTGAAAAAATATGCAAAATACACATAAAACAGTGTAAATTTATTTCAAAATCTATATACGAATACTCATAAATCAACGTAGATTTCTATAGAAATATATATACAAAATACACATCAAATGATGTAAACACGTATAAAGATATATATATAAAATACACATTAAATAATGTAAATTCGCGTCAAAATAAATAAACAAAATATCAATAAAAGAATGTGTATTTGTATGAAAATAGATATACAATATACACGTTATTTTATGTGTATTCGTATATATATTTTGAAACAAATTTACACTGTTTTATTTGTATTTTGCGTTTTTTTAATACAAATTTACCTTTTTGTATGTGTGCATCATGTATATTAATTTTAATACAAATTTAATTATTCTATGTGTATTTTTGTATATGTATTTAAAAAAAAAATATGCTTTATCTTATGGGTATTTTGCATCTTTATTTTCATACAAATTTAAATTATTTTATTGATATTCTGTGTACTTATTTTGATACGATTTTACATTATTCTATGTATAACAAAAATAAATATATACAAAAATACACAAAAATAATTTAAATTTGTTTGAAAATAGATATGCAAAATATGTGTATTTTGTATATATATTTCAATTCAAATTTAGCTTATTTTGTGTGTATTTTGTATATATTTTCATACAAATTTAATTACTTTTGTGTATTTTTGTATATAGTTTTATATAAATTTACGTTATTTTATGTGTATTTCGTATATTTATATTTATACAAATACACATTCTTTTATTGGTATTTTGTTTATTTATTTTGATACGAATTTACATTATTTTATGTGTATTTTGTATACATTTTTTTATACGTATTTACTTCATTTTATGTGTATTTTGTATACATATTTTTATAGAAATCTACGTTATTTTATGTGTATTCGTATATATATTTTAAAACAAATTTACATTGTTTTATATATATTTTGCATATATATTTCAATACAAATTTACCTTATTGTATGTGTTTTTTGTATATTTATTTTAATACAAATTTAATTTTTTGATGTGTATTTTGGTATATATATTTTTATAAATAAAAAAATGCGTTATTTTATGGGTATTTTGCTTCTTTATTTTCATACAAATTTACATTATTTTATTAATATTCTGTGTATTTATTTTGATACGATTTTACATTATTCTATTTGTGTTTTGTACATATTTTTTTTATACAAATTTACGTTTTTTTATAAAATTATTGATACCAAAATACACATAAAATAATTCAATTTGTATTAAAATAAATATACAAAATGCACATACAATAAGGTAAATTTGTATTGAAATAGATATGCAAAATACATATAATAATGTAAATTTGTTTCAAAATATATACGAATACACATAAAATAACGTAGATTTCTATAAAAATACATATACAAAATACATATAAAATTAGGTAAATACGTATAAAAAAATTTATACAAAATACACAAAATAATGTAAATTCGTATCAATGTAAATAAACAATATACCAATAAAAGAATGTGTATTTGTATAAATATAAATATACAAAATGCACATAAAATAACGTAAATTTATATAAAACTATATACATAAAATAACGCAAATTACTAAAAATATATGTACAAAAATGAATATAAAATAAATTTGCATAAAAATATATATACAAAACACACATTAGATAATGTAAATGAGTATAAAAATATGTATAGAAAATACCTATGAAATAATCTAAATTCGTATCGAATTAAATTAAGAAAATACCAAAAAATAATGTAATTTTGGATGAAAATATATATACAAAATACCCATAAAATAACCTATATACAAATACAAATATATACATAAAATATTGTATTTTGTATATACATTTCAATTCAAATTTAGCTTATTTTATCTGTATTTTGTATATCTATTTTCATACGAATTTAATTACTTCTGTTTATTTTTTTTATAGTTTTATACAAATTTACGTTATTTTATGTGTATTTATATATTTATATTTATACAAATACACATTCTTTTATTGGTATTTTGTGTATTTATTTTGATACGAATTTACATTATTTTATGTGTATTTTGTATACATTTTCTTATACGTATTTACTTCATTTTATGGGTATTTTGTATATATATTTTTATACAAATCTACGTTATTTTATGTGTATTCGTATATATATTTTGAAACAAATTTACATTGTTTTATATGTATTTTGCATATCTATTTCAATACAGATTTACCTTATTGTATGTGTATTTTGTATATTTATTTTAATACAAATTAATTTTTTCATGTGTATTTTGTTATATATATTTTTATAAAAAATGCTTTATTTAATGGGAATTTTGCATCTTTATTTTCATACAAATTTACATTGTTTTATTAATATTCTGCGTATTTATTTTGATACGATTTTACATTATTCTATTTGTGTTTTGTATATATTTTTTTTATACATATTTACATTATTTAATGTGTATTTTGTATATTTTAAAACAAATTTACGTTATTTTATGCGCAAATTTATTTTATGTATTTTGTATATATATTTCAATACAAATTTAGTTTATTTTATGTATATTTTGTATATCTATTTTCATTCGTATCTAAATAAATAAACAAAATAGCAATCAAATAATGTAAATTTGTATGAGGAAACATATACAAATACACATAAATTAACGCAAATTTCTAAAAAAATATATGTACAAAAATGCACATAAAATAAAGTAAATATGTATAAAAATATATATACAAAACGCACATTAAATAAAGTAAATGCGTACATAAAATAACCTAAATTTGTATAAAACTATATACAAAATACACAAAAATATTTAAATGTGTATATAGAAATATACAAAATACACATAAAATTAGGTAAATTTGTAATGAAATACATATACAAAATACACATAGAATAATGTAAATTTTAATGAAAATATATAAACAAATACACTTAAAATAACGTATTTGTATATGTTTTCACAAATTAACATTATTTAATTAGTTTTTGTTTATTTATTTTGATACGAATGACATGATTATTTGTGTATTTTGTACATATTTTTGTATACGTATTTACATTTCTTAATGTGTATTTTGTTTATATATTTTATACAAATTTACGTTATTATATGTGTATTTGTTAAAAATATTTTGAAAAAAATTTACTTTATTTTATGGATTTTGTATATATATTTCAATTCAAATTTAGCTTATTTTGTGTGTATTTTGTATATCTCTTTTCATACAAATTTAATTACTTCTGTGTATTTTTGTATATAGTTTTATACAAATTTACTTTATTTTATGTGCTTTTTGTATATTTATATTTATACAAATACACATTCTTTTATTGGTATTTTGTTTATTTATATTTATACGAATTTACATTATTTTATGTGTATTTTGTGTACTTTTTCTATTCGTATTTACTTAATTTTATGTGTATTTAGTATATATATTTTTATAGAAATCTACGTTATTATATGTGTATTCGTATATATATTTTGATACAAATTTACATTGTTTTATATGTATTTTGCATATCTATTTCAATACAAATTTACCTTATTGTATGTGCATTTTGTATATTTATTTTAATACAAATTCAAATATTTTGTGTATTTTGGTATATATAATTTAAAAAAAAATGCGTTATTTTATAGGTATTTTGCATCTTAGTTTTCATACAAATTTACATTATTTTATTAATATTCTGTGTATATATTTTGATACGATTTTATATTATACTATTTGTGTTTTGTATATATTTTTTATACATATTTTCATTATTTAATGTGTATTTTTTATATATATTTTATACAAATTTACGTTATTTTAAGTGTATTTCTTTATATAATTTCATTCAAATTTACATTATTTTAAATGTATCTACGTTATTTTATGTGTATTGGTATATATATTTTGAAGCAAATTTACATTGTTTTATATGTATTTAGCATATCTATTTCAATATAAATCTACCTTATTGTATGTGCATTTTGTATATTTATTGTAATACAAATTTAAATATATTTATTATTTTTAGTATATATTTTAATAAAGTTTATATAAATTTATATAAATATATTATGTGTATTTTTTATATCTATTTTCATACAAATACACATTTTTTATTGATATTTTTTTTATTTATTTTGATGCGAATTCACATTATTTAATGTGTATTGTGTATATATATTTTTATACGTATTTACGTCATTTCATGTGTATTTTGTATATATATTTCTATAGAAATATATGTTATTTTATGTGTATTCGTATATATATTTTGAAACAAATATACATTGTTTTATGTGCATTTTGCATATTTTTTCAATATAAATTTACCTTATTGTACTTGCATTTTGTATATTAATTTTAATACATATTTAATTATTCTATGTGTATTTTGTATATGTATTTTCATAAAAAATGCTTTTATTTATGGGTATTTTGCATCTTTATTTTTATACAAATTTACCTTATTTTATTGATATTCTGTGTATTTATTTTGATACGATTTTACATTATTCTATGTATATTTTGTATATATATTTCATACAAATGAACGTTATTTTATGTGTATTTTGTTTTCATTTCATACAAATTTACATTATTTTATGTATATTTTGTACATGTATTTAAATACAAACTTAACTAATTATATGTGTATTATGTATATCTATTTTCATCCAAATTAAATTAATTTTGTGTATTTTAGTATATATTTTATTCAAATTTGAGTAATTTTATGTGAATTTTGTATATTTTTTCCTACAAATATACGTTCTTTTATCGGAGTTTTTTTATTTATTTTGATACGAATTTTCATTATTTTAGGTTTATTTGATATATATATTTTATACTTATTTACATAATTTTATATGTATTTTGAATATATATTTTCATAGAAATTTAATCTATTTTATGTGTATTCGTATATATTTTGATACAAATTTACATTATTTATGTGTAATTTGCATATCTATTTCAATACAAATTTTCTTTATTGTATGTGCCTTTTGTATATTAATTTTATTTTAATACAAATTTAAATATTTTATGTGTATTTTTGTATATATATGAGATATTAAATGTTTATTTTGCATGTATATTTTCATACAAATTTACATTATTTTATTGATATTCTGTTTATTTATTTTGATACGATTTTACGTTATTCTGTGTATTTTGTATATATATTTTTAGACATATTTACATTATTTAATGTATATTTTGTATATATATTTTATTTAAATTTACGTTATCTTATGTGTATTTGTTTATATTTTCATACAAACTTACAATATTTTATGTGTATTTTGTATATGTATTTCAAAAAAAATTTGCCTAATTTCATGTGTATTTTGCATATCTATTTTCAAACAAAATTAAATTATTTTTGTGTATTTTTGCATATATTTCTATACAAATTTTTGGTATTTTATTTGTATTTTGTATATATATTTTCCTACAAATATACATTCTTTTAGTGGAATTTTGTTTATTTATTTTGATACGAATTTATATTATTTTATGTGTATTTTGTATATATATTTTTCAATGTATTTACATTATTTTATGTGTATTTTATATATATATTTTCATAAAAAACTACGTTGTGTGTATTCGTATATATTTTGATAAAAATTAGATTATTTTATGTGTTTTTTGCATATCTATTTCAATAAAATTCTATCTTATTGTATGTGTATTTTGAATATTTATTTTAATACAAATTTAATTATTTTATGTGTATTTTTGTATATATTTTTTTTTTAAAGATGAACTATTTTATGGGTATTTTGCATCTTTATTTTTATAAATTTTTACAATACGTACATATCTTTTATACGTATTTACATTATTTAATGTGTATTTTGTTTATATATTTCTATACAAATTTACGTTATTATATGTGTATTTGAATATATATTTTGATACAAATTTACATTATTTTATGTATTTTCTATATTTATTTCAATTCTAATTTAGCTTATTTGATGTTTCTTTTGTATATCTATTTTCATACAAATTTAACTATTTTATTATTTTGGTATATTTATTGTAATAAAAGTTTTATACAATTTTACGTTAATTTCTGTGTATTTTGTATATTTATATTTATACATGTAAACATTTTTATTGGCATTTAGTTTATTTATTTTGATGAATTTACATTATTTTATGTGTATTTTGTATACATATTTTATACGTATTTACTTCATTTTATGTGTATTTTGTATATATATTTTATAGAAATCTACGTTATTTTATGTGTATTCGTATGTATATTTTGAAACAAATTTACATTGTTTTATATGTATTTTGCATATCTATTTCAATACAAATTTACCTTATTGTATGTGCATTTTGTATATTTATTGTAATACAAATTTAAATATTTTATGTGCATTTTGGTATATATATTTTCATAAAAATGCCTTGTTTTATGGGTATTTTGCATCTTTATTTTCATACAAATTTACATTATTTTATTAATATTCTGTGTATTTATTTTGATACTGTTTTACATTATTCTATTGTTTGTTTGTGTTTTTTTTTACATATTTTTACATTATTTAATGTGTATTTTGTATATATATTTCATACAAATTTTCGTTATTTCAGTGTATTTGTTTATATTTTATTCAAATTTATATTATTTTATGTGTATTTTGTATATGTATTTCAATAGAAATTACCTAATTTCAATTGTATTTTGTATATATATTTTATACAAATTAAATTATTTTTGTGTATTTTTGTATATATTTTATACAAATTTACAATAATTTTATGTTTATTTTGTATATTTATTTTCATACAAATACACATTCTTTTATTGATATTTTGTTTATTTATTTTGAAGCAATTTACATTATTTAATGTGTATTGTGTATATATATTTTATACGTATTTACGTCATTTCATGTGTATTTTGTATATATATTTCTATAGAAATATACGTTGTTTTATGTGTATTCGTATATATATTTTGAAACAAATATACATTGTTTTATGTGCATTTTGCATATCTTTTCAATACAAATTTACCTTATTGTACGTGCATTTTGTATATTAATTTTAATATAAATTTAGCTATTCTATGTGTATTTTGTATATGTATTTTTAAACAAATATGATTTATTTTATGGGTATTTTGCATCTTTATTTTCATACAAATTTACATTATTTTATTGATATTCTGTGTATTTATTTTGATACGATTTTACATTCTGTGTGTTTTTGTATATATTTTGTATTATTTTTACATTATTCTATGTATATTTTGTATATCTATTTTATACCAATGTACGTTATTTTATGTGAATTTGTTTATATATTTCACAAATTTGCATTATTTTATGTGAATTTTGTACATGTATTTAAATAAAATTTAACTAATTATATGTGTATTTTGTATATCTTTCATACAAATTGAAATTATTTTGTGTATTTTTGTATATATTTTTATTCAAATTTTTTTTATTTTATTTGTATTTTGTATATTTATTTCCTGCAAATATACATTCTTTTATCGGAAATTTTATTTATTTAATTTGATACAATTTTCATTTTTTAGGTGTATTTGATATATATATTTTTTATGTATTTACATAATTTTATATTTATTTTGAATAAATATTTTCATAAAATTTAAATAATTTTATTGTGTGTATTCATATATTTTGTCAAAATAAAAAAATTCATTATTTTATGTGTTTTATATCTATTTCAATAAAATCTACATTTACTGTATATGTATTTTGTATATTTATTTTAATACAAATTTAATTATTTTATGTGTATTTTTGTATGTATTTTTTTTTTTTTTAAATATGTGTTATTTTATGGGTATTATGCATCATTATTTTTATAAATTTTTACATTACTTACATATTTTTTATACGTATTTACATTATTTAATGTTTATTTTATTTATATATTGTTATACAAATTTACGTTATTATATGTGCTGAATATATATTTTGATACAAATTTACGCTGTATTATTTTATGTATTTTCTATATTTATTTCCAATTCAAATTTAGCTTATTTTATGTGTCTTTTGTATATCTATTTTCATACAAATTTAATTATTTTTGTTTATTTTGTATTAAGTTTTATACAATTTTACGTTAATTTTTTTGTATTTTGTATATTTATATTTATACATGTAAACATTCTTTTATTGGCATTTAGTTTATTTATTTTGATATAATTTACATTATTTTATGTATTTTGTATACATTTTCTTATACATATGTTACTTCATTTTATATGTATTTTGTATATATATTTTATAGAAATCTACGTTATTTTATGTGTATTCATATATATATTTGAAACAAATTTACATTGTTTTATGTATTTTGCATATCTATTTCAATACAAGTTTACCTTATTGTATGTGCATTTTGTATATTTATTTTAATAATTTAAATATTTTATGTGCATTTTTGTATATATATTTTAAAAAATATGTTTGTTTTATAGGTATTTTGCATCTTTATTTTCCTTACAAAATTACATTATTTTATTAATATTCTGTGTATTTATTTTGATACTGTTTTTACATTATTCTATTTGTTTTATGTATTTTTTATACATATTTACATTATTTGTGTATTTTCTATATATATTTCATACAAATTTTCGTTATTTTCAGTGTATTTGTTTATATATTTTTATTCAAATTTATATTATTTTATGTGTATTTTGTATATGTATTTCAATAGAAATTTACTAATTTCATATTATTTTGTATATATATTTTATAAAAATTAAATTATTTTTGTGTATTTTTGTATAGTTTTATACAAATTTACAATAATTTATGTTTATTTTGTATATCTATTTCATATAAATATTTCTTTTATTGATATTTTGTTTATTTATTTTGATGCAATTTACATTATTTAATATGTATTTGTGTATATATTTTATACATATTTACGTCATTTTATGTGTATTTTGTATATATATTTTCAAAGAAATTTACTCTCATATGTATATGTATAGAAAATATGAAATGTTCCACTGTATCGAAATACCTGGGACAGAAAAACTGACAAAATAATTTAAATTTGTATGAAAATAAATATACAAAATACATATAAATAATGCAAATACAAATAAATATATACACAAAATGATTTGAATTTGAATGAAAAATAGATATAAAATAAACTTAAATTAGGCAATTGTATAATGAAATACATATACAAAACACACATAAAATAGATGTAATTGAATTCAAAATATATAAACAAATACATAGAAATAACGTAAATTTGTACTTAATATAAATACAAAATAGCATGGAAATAATGTTAATAATATGTATAAAAAAACATATACTGAAACACAATATAGGGGATAATACAAATTCGTATCAAAATAAAATACTACAGAATATGAATAAATAATGTAAATTTGTATGAAAATAAATATGATAAATACCTAAAATAACGCAAATATAAAACTATATATAAAAACATATTAATAAAATATAATTGAATTTGTATTAAAATAAATATACAAAATTTTACATACATTAGGTAAATTTGTATGTTGAAATAGATATGCAAAATACATACTAAAACCAATGTAAATTTGAATAAAAATATACGAATACATAAAATAACGTAGATTAGTATGAATAATAAATAAACAAAATACACATAAATTAAGTAAATATGTGTAAAAGTAACATATGTTACAAAATACAAATAATAAATGTAAAAGCGGATCAAATTAAATAAACTAAATACTAATAAAATAATGTGTATTGTAAAAATAAATTTACAAAATACAAATAAAATAACGTAAATTTATATAAATTATATGTAAAAATACACAAAGTAATTAAATTTGTGTAAATAGATATAAAATACGTGTATATTTTGTATATTTATTTATACAAATTAAATTATTTAATGTTTTATTTTTTATATATATTTTCAAACAAATTTTTATATTTTATATATTTTGTATATTTATTTTTCAAATATACTTTCTTTTTATCTGAATTTTGTATATTGATTTGAAATTAATTTACCTTTATGTATTTTGTATATCTATTTTAAACAAATTAAAATACTTCTGTGTATTTTTGTATATAGTTTATATAAATTTACGTTATTTTATGTGTATTTTATACATTTATATTTATAAAAATACACATTCTTTTATTGGTATTTGTATATTTATTTTGATACGAGTTTACATTATTTTATATGTATTTTGTATACATTTTTATACGTATTTACTTCCATTTTATGTGTATTTTATATATATATTTTATAAAATCTACGTTATTTATGTGTATTCGTATATATATTTTGAAACAAATTTACATTTTTTTATATATATTGCATATCTATTTCAATACAAATTTTTATGTATATATGTGTGTTTTTTTATATATTTATTTTAATTCAAATTTAATTTTTTTATGTATTTTATATATATTTTATAAATAAAAAAATGTGCGTTATTTATGGGTATTTTGCCTCTTTATTTTCATACAAATTTACATTATTTATTAATATTCTGTGTATTTATTTGATACGATTTTACATTATTCTATTTGTGTTTCTATATATATTTTTCATACAAATTTACGTTATTTGGCAAGTATTTGTTTATGTCTTTTTCATTCAAATTCTACATTATTTTATGTGTATTTTGTATATGTATTATTTCAATACAAATTTTAATCTAATTTTATGTGTCATTTTGTATATTTATTTTCATACAAATTTAAAATATTTTATGTATTTTTTGTATATAGTTTGATACAAATTTAGGTTATTTATGTAGTATTTTATATCTATTTTCATACAAATACCCATTCTTTTATTGATATTTTGTTTATTTATTTTGACGCAATTTACAGTATTTAATGTGTATTTTGTATATATATTTTTATACGTATTTACATCATTCTTCATGTGTATTTTGTATATATAATTTTTATAGAAATCAACGTTATTTTATATGTGGTTTGTATATATATTTTGAAACATGAATTTACTGTTTTATGTTGTATTTTATGTTTTTATTCAATCAAACTTACCTTATTGTATGTGTGTGCATTTTGACATATTAATTTTAACACATTTAATTACTCTATGTGTATTTTTGTATATTTTTTTTTAAATTACGTATTTATCAAAAAATATACTTTATTTTATACAAAATATTTTGCAGCTTTATTTTATACAAATGTGTGTTACACATGATTATTCATTTACGTTGATATTCTCAGTTAATTAAAATATTTTGATACGATTTACATTACAATAAAGGTAAATTTGTTTATAATTTTGAAAAAATATGCAAAATAATTTTATATAAATTTTGTGTAAATTTGTACAATTGAAAATCATATATGAATACACATATATATAAATTGCAGATTTCTGTAGAAATATATATTCAAAATACATAAAATGATGTAAATACAGTATAAAAATATATATACAAAATACACATTAAATAATTTAAATTCGTATCAAAATAAAAACAAATAATCCGATAAAAGAATGTATATTTGGTATGAAAATAGATATACAAATACTCATAAAATAACGAAAATTTGAATAAAAAGTTAAAATACACAAAATAATTTAATCTTGTATGAAAATAAATATACAAAATACTACATAATTGATTATTTTGTATATTTATTACATACAAATGTAATGTTATTTTATGTGAATTTGTTTTGAAAACATTTCATATAAATTTACATTTATTTTATGTGTTATTTACAAAATTGTACATAGTAATTAAATATGTAAATTTAAGTAATTATAGTTGCAAAAATATTTTGCTTATATCTATTTTAAAAAATTGATACAAATTAAAATTTATTTTTTGTTTTTTGAATTAATATTTTTATTCAAATTTTTCGTAATAAGGAAATTTATAAAATATATATACCAAAATACATAAATTTTGAAATTTGCATTGAAATAAATATACAAAATGCACATATAATAAGGTAAATTGTATTGAAAGAGATATGCAAAATACATATAAACATGTAAATTTGTTTCAAAATATATATACAATACAAAAAAACGTAGATTTTACAAAATATATATACAAAATACACATAAAATTAAGTAAATACGTATAAAAAAATGTATACAAAATACATAAAATAATGTAAACTTGAATTAAAATAAATAAACAAAATATCAATAAAAGAATGTGTATTTGGATAAATGAGTAATAAATATACATAAAATCTGTAGTTGTATAAAACTCTATTAAAAATACACAAAAAAATAATTTAATTTGTATAAAATACACATACAAAATAAAATAAAATAAGGTAGATTTGTAATAAAATATATACAAATACACATAAAATAATGTAAATTTATATGAAAATATATATACAAATACAATAAAATACTATGAAATTCCTTTGTATAAAATATATATTCAAAATAAATGTTAAATAATGTAAAAGCGTATAAAAATATATACAAAGTACATATAAAATAATGTAAATTGCATCAATATAAATCAACAAAATACCAATAAAATAATATATATTTGAATGAAAATAAATTTACAAAATATACATAATATAACTAAAATTTGTATAAATATATAAAAATAAATAAAATAATTTGAATTTGTGTGAAAATAGATATACAAATTCACATAAAACTAGGTAAATTTGTTTGGAAATGTATATGCAAAATACCCATAAAATATTGTAAATTTTTGTCAAAATATATAAACAAATACACATATACAAGAAATAACGTAAATTTGTATGAAAATATATACAAAATACACATAGAATAGAGTAAATACGTATAAGAGAAAATGTGTAAATACATAAAATAATGTCAATTGTATCAAAAATGAATGAGCAGAATATCAATAAAATAATGTAAACTTGTATGAAAATAAAGATGCAAAATACCTAAAAATAAAGTATATGTTTATAACCACAAAAATAAACAAAAAAATAATTAAATTTGTAGAAATATAGATACAAAATACACATCGAATAATTAAATTTGAATTGAAATAAATATAGAAAATACATAAAATAATGTAAATTTGTATCAAAATATATTCAAATACACATATATAAAAATTAATATACAAAATGCGTAAATAATAAGATAAATTTGTATTGAAAAAATATGCAACAACCACGTTTAAACATACAAATTTATATTATTTTATTGGTATGTTGGTTATTTATTTTGATAATGAATTATGATTATATGTGTATTTTGTACATATTTTTTATACGTATTTACATTATTTAATGTGTATTTTGTTTATATATTTCATACAAATTTACGTTATTATATGTGTATTTGTATAAATATTTTGATACAAATTTACTTTATTTCATGTATTTTGTATATATATTTCAATTCAAATTTAGCTTATTTTGTGTGTATTTTGTATATATTTTCAAACAAATTTAATTACTTGTGTATTTTGTATATAGTTTTATATAAATTTACGTTATTTTATGTGTATTTTGTATATTTATATTCATACAAACACATTCTTTATTGGTATTTTGTTTATTTATTTTGATACGAATTTACATTATTTTATGTGTATTTTGTATACATTTTTCATACGTATTTATTTCATTTTATGTGTATTTTGTATATATATATTTATAGAAATCTACGTTATTTTTATGTGTATTCGTATACATATTTTGAAACAAATTTCATTGCCTTATATATATTTTGCATATCTATTTCAATACAAATTTACCTTATTGTATGTGTTTTTTATATATATTTTAATACAAATTTTATTTTTTTATGTGTATTTTGTATATATATTTTATAAATAAAAAATGCGTTATTTTATGGGTATTTTGCTTCTTTATTTTCATACAAATTTACATTATTTTATTAATATTCTGTGTATTTATTTTGATACGATTTACATTATTCTATTTGTGTTTTGTATATTTTTTTATACAAATTTACGTTATTTTAAGTGTATTTGTTCATGTATTTTCATTCAAATTTACATTATTTTATGTGTATTTTGTGTGTGTATTTCAATACAATTTACCTAATTTTATGTGTATTTTGTATATTTATTTTCATACAAATTTAAAATATTTTTGTGTATTTTGTATATAGTTTGATACAAATTTACTTATTTTATGTGTATTTTGTATATCTATTTTCATATAAATACACATTCTTTTATTGATATTTTGTTTAAATATTTTGACACAATTTTACAATTTGTTTATATTTATGCATATTACATTATTTCATGTGTATTTTGTATTTATTTAAATAGAATTTATATTATATATGTATTTTGTATATATATTTTCAAGATACATTATAATTGAAATTTGCATTTTTATATGTATTTATTTTTGTATATATTTTTATTCAAATTTTCGTAATCTTATAAAATACATATACAAAAATACACATAGAATAATTAAATTTGTATTAAAATTAATATACAAAATGCGCACATACAACTAGGTAAATTTGTATTGAAAAAAAACGCAAAATACAAATAAAACAGTGTAAATTTGTTTCAAAATATATATACGAATACACATAAAATAACGTAGATTTCTATAGAAATATATATACAAAATACACATGAAATTATGTAAATACGGATAAAAATATATATATATAAAATACATATTAAGTAATGCATATTCGTGAAAAAATAAATAAACAAAATATAATGAAAAGAATGTGTATTTGTATGAAAATAAATAATAAAATAATAAATTTGTATGTAATATATATGCAAGATACACATTAAATAATGTGAATTTATATAAAAATATATATACAAAAACAAAAAACAAATAGAATAATGTAAAATCGTATCAAAATAAATACACAGAATATTAATAAAATAATGTAAATTTGTATAATAAAGATGCAAAATTCCATCAAATAGCGCATTTCTTATAAAATATTTATACCAAAATACACATAAAATATTTAAATTTGTATTGTAATAAATATAAAAAATGCACATACAATAAACTTAACTTCTATTGATAGAGATATGCAAATACATATAAAACAATGTAAATTTGTTTAAAATATATATACGAATACACATAAAATAACGTAGATTTCTATAAATATATATATTCAAATACACATAAAATTAAGTAAATACGTATAAAAAAATATACAAAATACATAAAATAATGTAAAATCGAAACAAAATAAATAAACAAAATACCAATAAAAGAATGTATATTTGTTTATTTTAAAAATACAAATATTTTATGTGTTATTTTATGGGTATTTTGCATCTTAATTTTCATACAAATTTACATTATTTTATTAATATTTTGTTTATTTATTTTGATACGATTTTACATTATTTTATGTATTTTGTATATATTTTTATACGTATTTACATTATTTAATGTGTATTTTGTTTATATATTTTTACAAATTTACGTTATTTTATGTATTTGTTAAATATTTTCACACAAATTTACAATATTTTATGTATTTTGTATATATATTTCAATTCAAATTTAGCTTATTTTATGTGTATTTTGTATATCTATTTTCATACAAATTTAAATACTTTTGTGTATTTTTTTATATAGTTTTATACAAATTTACGTTATTTTATGTGTATTTTGTATATTTACATTTATTCATATACACTTTTTTTTATTGGTATTTTGTTTATTTATATTGATACAATTTACATTATTTTATGTATTTTGTATACATTTTTTATTCGTATTCACTTAATTTTATTTGTATTTTGTATATATATATTTATAGAAATCTACGTTATTTTATGTGTATTCGTATATATATTTTGAAACAAATTTACATTATTTTATATGTATTTTGCATATCTATTTCAAAACAAATTTACCTTATATTATGTGCATTTTGTATATTTATTTTAATACAAATTCAAATATTTTATGTGTATTTTGGTATCAATAATTTTATAAAAAATTCTTTATTTTATATTTATTTTTAATATTAATTTTAATAAAAATTTAAATTATTTTATTAATATTATTTTTATATATTTTGATACGATTTTATATTATACTATTTGTGTTTTGTATATATTTTTTTATACATATTTTCATTATTTAATGTGTATTTGTATATATATTTCATTCAAATTTACATTATTTTATATGTATTTTTATATGTATTTCAATACAAATTTACCTTATTTTATGTGTATTTTGTATATTTATTTTTACACACATTTAAAATATTTTATGTGTATTTTTGTATATATACATAAATTTAAATTTTATGAAATGTATTTTATATATATATATTCAAAATACACATTATAAAATTATGTAAATATATATATAAATAAAATAATGTAAATATATATATATATACAAATACATATATATATATATATATATATATATATATATATATATATATATATATATATATATATATATATATATATATATATGTAAATATACAAATATATATATATATATATATATATATACAAATTTGAATAAAAGTATATACAAAAAACACAAAAATAAATTTCAATTTGTATGAAAATAGATATACAAATACACATATAATTAGTTAAATTTGTATTTAAATACATATAAAATACTCATAAAATAATGTAAATTTGAATGAAAATAAATAAACAAATAGACATAAAATAACGTAAATTTCTATAAAATAGATATACAAAATACACATTAAATAATGTAAATCGTATAAAAAAAATATACAAAATATCAATAAAATAATGTAATTTTATATGAAAATAAAGATGCAAAATACCCATAAAATAAAGCATATTTTTTTAAAATACATATACAAAAAAAATACACATAAAATAATTGATTTGTATTAAAATTAATATACAAAATGCACATAAAATAATGTAAATTTGTATTGAAAAAATATATAAAATGCACATAAAATAATGTATATTTGTTTCAAAATATATATACGAAATACACATAAAATAACGTATATTTCTATAGAAATATATATACAAAATACACATAGAATAATTAAATTTGTATAAAAATTATATATACAAAATACATTAAATAATGTAAATTTGTATCAAAATAAATAAACAAAAATATATATACAAAAGAATATGTATTATGTAATATATATAAATATATAAATTACACATGAAATAAAAATTTGTATAAAAATGTATACAAAAATACACAAAACAATTAAATTTGTATGAAAATAGATATACAAAATACATATAAAATTAGGTAAATTTCTATTGAAATACATATATAAAATACACATTAAATAATGTAAAAATGTATGAAAATATATAAACAAATAAACATAAAATAACGTAAATTTGTATGAAATATATGTACAAAATATTCATTAAATAATGTAAATATGTATAAAAAATATATATACAAAACACAAATAGAATAATGTAAAATCGTATCAAAATAAATACACAGAATATTAATTAAATAATGTAAATTTGTATGAAAATAAAGATGCAAAATAGCCATAAAATAACGCATTTTTATAAAATATATATACCAAAATACACATAAAATATTAAAATTTGTATTAAAATAAATATAAAAAATGCAGATACTGTAAGGTAAATTTGTATTGAAATAGATATGCAAAATATATATAAAACAATGTAAATTTGTTTCAAAATATATATACGATTACACATAAAATAACATTGATTTCGATAAAAATATATACAAAATACACATAAAATGAAGTAAATACGTATAAAAAATGAATACCAAATACACATAAAAATCGTATCAAAACAAATAAACAAAATACCAGTAAAAGAATGTGTATTGTATAAATATATATACAAAATACACATAAAATATCGTAAATTTGTATAAAACTATATACAAAATACACAGAACAAATACACATTCTTTTGGTGGTTGGTATTTTTTTATTTTTTGTTTCGAATTTATATTATTTTATGTGTATTTTTTTATTTTTATTTATACGTATTTACCTATTTTATGTGAATTTTGTATATATTTTTATAGAAATCTACGTATATTTGAAACAAATTTACAATTTTATATGTATTTTGCATATCTCTTTCAACAGAAGTTTACCTTATTGTTTTGCATTTTTTTCAATACAAATTTAAATATTTTATGTATTTTGGTATATATATTTTATAAAATACGCTATTTGGGAATTTTACATCTTTATTTTCATACAAATTTATATTATTTTATTAATATTCGGTATTTATTTTGATACGATTTTACATTATTCTATTTGTTTTTTGTATATATATTTTTTTTTTATACATATTTACATTATTTAATGTGTATCTTGCATATATATTACATACAAATTTATTATCTATTATTTATTTTCATACAAATACACATTCTTTTCATGATATTTTGTTTATTTATTTTGTCACGAATTTACATTACTTAATATGTATTTTATATATATATTTTTATCCGTATTTACATAATTTCATGTGTATTTTGTATATATATTTCTATAGAAATCTACGTTATTTTATGTGTATTCGTATATATATTTTGAAACAAATTTACACTGTTTTATTTGCGCTTTTTTTTTCAATACAAATTTACCTTTTTGTATGTGTGCATTTTGTATATTAATTTTAATACAAATTTAATTATTCTATGTGTATTTTTGTATATGTATTTTTTTAAAAAAATATGCTTTATCTTATGGGTATTTTGCATCTTTATTTTCATACAAATTTAAATTATTTTATTGATATTCTGTGTACCTATTTTGATACGATTTTACATTATTCTATGTATATCAAAAATAAATACAGAATATACAAAAATAGATATGCAAAATACATATAAACAATGTAAATTTGTTTCAAAATATATATACGAATACACATGAAATAAGGTAGATTTCTATAAAAATATATATACAAAATACACATAAAATTAAGTAAATACGTATAAAAAATGTATACAAAATACACATAAAATAATGTAAATTAGTATCAAAATAAATAAAAATAATACCAATAAAAGAATGTGTATTTGTATAAATATATATATACAAAATACACATTAAATAATATAAATTTGTTTAAAACGTTACAAAATACACATGAAATGATGTAAATACGTATAAAAATATATATACAAAATACACATTAAATAATGTAAATTCGCGTCAAAATAAATATACAAAATATCAATAAAAGAATGTGTATTTATATGAAAATAGATATACAAAATACACTTCAAATAACCTAAATTTGTATCAAACTATATACAAAAATACACAAAAATATTTAAATTTGTATGAAAATAAATATACAAAATACACATATAATTAGGTAAATTTCTATTGAAATACATACACAAAATACACATAAAATAATGTAAATTTGAATGAAAATACATAAACAAATACACTTAAAATAACGTAAATTTGTATAAAAAAATATGTACAAAACACAAATAGAATAATGTAAAATCGTATCAAAATAAATACACAGAATATTAATAAAATAATGTAAACTTGTATGAAAATAAAGAAGCAAAATACCCATAGATTAACGCATTTTTTTTTATAAAAATATATATACCAAAATACACATCAAAAAATTAAATTTGTATTGAAATAGATATGCATAATACATATAAAACAATGTAAATTTGTTTCAAAATATATATACGAATACACGTAAAATAACGTAGATTTCTATAAAAATATATATACAAAATACACAATAAATGAAGTAAATACGTATAAAAAAAATGTATACGAAAAACACATAAAATAATGTAAATTCGTATCAAAATAAATAAACAAAATACCAATAAAAGAATGTGTATTTGTATAAATATAAATATACAAAATACACATAAAATAACGTAAATTTATATAAAACTATATAATGTAAATACGTATAAAGAAATATGTACAAAATACACATATAATCATGTAATTCGTATCAAAATAAATAAACAAAATACCAATAAAATAATATAAATTTGTATGAGTAAACGTGTATGTTGCATATTTTTTCAATACAAATTTACCTTATTATATTCGCATTTTGTATATTAATTTTAATATATGTGTATTTGAATATATATTTTGATACAAATTTACATTATTTTATGTATTTTCTATATTTATTTCAATTCAAATTTAGCTTATTATATGTGTCCTTTGTATATCTATTTTCATACAAATTTAATTATTTTTGTTTATTTTTGTATATAGTTTTATACAATTTTACGTTATTTTATGTGTATTTTGTTTATTTATATTTATACAAGTAAACATTCTTTTATTGGCATTTAGTTTATTTATTTTGATACGAATTTACATTATTTTATGTGTATTTTGTATACATTTTCTTATACGTATTTACTTCATTTTATGTGTATTTTGTATATATATTTTTATAGAAATCTACGTTATTTTATGTGTATTCGTATATATATTTTGAAACAAATTTACATTGTTTTATGTGTATTTTGCATATATATTTTAATACAAATTTATCTTATTGTACGTGCATTTTGTATATTAATTTTAATACAAATTTAATTATTCTATGTGTATTCTTGTATATGTATTTAAAAAAAATGCTTTATTTTATGGGTATTTTGCATCTTTATTTTCATACAAAATTACATTATTTTATTGATATTCTGTGTATTTATTTTGATACGATTTTACATTATTCTATGTATATTTTGTATATCTATTTTATACAAATGTACATTATTTTATGTGAATTTCTTTTCATTTCATACAAATTTACATTATTTTATGTGTATTTTGTACATGTATTTAAATACAAATTTAACTAATTATATGTGTATTTTGTATATCTATTTTCATAAAAATTGAAATTTATTTTTTTGTTTTTTTGTATATACTTTTATTCAAATTTTCGTAATTTTATGTGTATTTTGTATATTTATTTTACAACAAATATACGTTCTTTTATCGGAATTTTGTTTATTTGTTTTGATACGAATTTTCATTTTTTTAGGTGTATTTGATGTATATATTTTTATACTTATTTACATAATTTTATATGTATTTTGAATATATATTTTCATAGAAATTTACTCTATATGTATATACAAAAAAAACACAAAAAATAATTTAAATTTGTATGAAAATAAATATACAAAATACATATAAAATTAGGTAAATTTGTATTGAAATACATATACAAAATACACTTAAAATAATGTAAATTTGAATGAAATTATATAAACAAATACACTTAAAATGACGTTAATTTGTATAAAATATATATAAAAAATACACATTAAATAATGAAAATATGTATAAAAAAATATATACCAAACACAAATAGTATAATATAAAATCGTATCAAAATATATACACAGAATATTAATAAAATAATGTACATTTGTATGAAAACTAAGATGCAAAATACCTATAAAATAACGCATTTTTTATAAAATTATATATACCAAAATACACATAAAATATTTGAATTTGTATTAAAATAAATATACAAAATGCACATACAATAAGGTAAATTTGTATTGAAATAGATATGCAAAAAACATATAAAACAATGTAAATTTGTTTCAAAATATATATACGAATACACATAAAATAACGTAGATTTCTATAAATATATATATACAAAATACAAATAAAATTAAGTAAATACGAATCAAAAATGTATACAAAATACACATAAAATAATATAAATTCGTATAAATATAAATAAACAAAATACCAATAAGAGAATGTGTATTTGTATAAATAGAAATATACAAAATGCACATAAAATAACGTAAATTTGTATAAAACTATATACAAAAATTCACAGAATTAATTAAATTTGTATGAAAATAGATGTACAAAATACACACAAAATAAGCTTAAATTGAATTGAAATATATATACAAAATACATAAAATAAAGTAAATTCGTCTAAAAATAATTTTAACAAATACACATATAATACGTAAATTTGTAAAAAAAATATATAAACAAAATACACATTAAGTAATGTAAATACGTATATAAAAATATTTACAAAATACACAAATAATCAAGTCATTCGTATCAAAATAAAAAAACTAAAAACTAATTAAATAATGTAAATTTGTATGAGAAAACATATACAAAATACACATAAAATAACGTTTTAAGTTTCTATAAAAATATATGTACAAAAATGCACATAAAATTAGTTTGCATAAAAAAATATATACAAAACACACATTAGATAATGTAAATGAGTATAAAAATATGTATACAAAATACCTATGAAATAATCTAAATTCGTATCGAGTTAAATTAAGAAAATAACATTAAAATAATGTGATTTTGGATGAAAATATATATAGAAAACACACATAAAATAACCTAAATACAAATACAAATATACACATTAAATAATTTAAAATTTAATGAAATAAATATACAAAATAAACATAAAATAAGGTAAATTTGTAATAAAATATATGTAAGAATACACATAAAATAATATAAATTTGTATGAAAATATATATACAAATACACATAAAAAAATATGAATTTGTATAAAATGTTTCAAAATATATACGAATACACACAATAAAATAACGTAAATTTTTATGAAAATGTATATATAAAATACACATAAAATAGTTTAAATACGTAGAAAAATATATATACAAAATACACATAAAATAATGTAAACTCGTAAAAAATTAAATACACAAAATTCCAATAAAAGAATGTATATTTGTAGGAAAATATATATACAAAAAACAAATAAAATAACTAAAATTTGTATAAAAATATATACAAATATACACAAAAATAATTTAAATTTGTTTCAAAATAGATATGCAAAATACACATAAATTTAGGCAAATTTGTATTGAAATACATATACAAAACTCACATAAAATAATGTAAATTTGTATGAAAATATATAAACAAATACATATAAAATCACGTAGATTTGGATAAAATATATATATACAAAATATACATTAAATATTTTAAATATGTATAAAAATATATTATATTATATATATTTTTATTGATATTTGCGTTATTTATGTGTATTTTGTATATGTTTTCTCATAGAAATTTACATTATTTTATTGGTATTTTGTCTATTTATTTTGATACGAATTACATGATTATTTGTGTATTTTTTACATTTTTTATACATATTTACATTATTTAATGTGTATTTTGTTTATATATTTTTATACAAATTTACGTTATTATATGTGTATTTGTATAGGTATTTTGATACAAATTTACATTATTTTATGTATTTTGTATATATATTTCAACTCAAATTTAGCTTATTTTATGTGTATTTTGTATATCTATTTATTTTAATACAAAATCAAATATTTTATGTTTTTTCGTATTTATATTTTTATAAAAAATGCGTTATTTTACATTATTTTATTAATATTTTCTGTATTTATTTTGATACGATTTTACATTATTTTTTTGTGTTTTGTATATATTTTTTTATACATATTTACATTATTTAATGATTATTTTATTGATATTCTGTGTATTTATTTTGATATGATTTTACATTATTCTATGTGTATTTTGTATATATATTTTATATAAAATGTTTTTTTTTTCATTTCATACAAATCTACATTATTTTATGTGTTTTTTGTACATGTATTTAAATACAAATTTAACTAGTTATGTATGTATTTTGTGTATCTATTTTGTATGTATATTTTCATAGAAATTTACTCTATTTTATGAGTATTCGTATATATATTTTGATACAAATTTACATTATTGATGTGTATTTTGCATATCTATTTCAATACAAATTTACTTTATTGTACGTGCATTTTGTATATTTATTTTAATACAAATTTAACTATTTTATATGTATTTTTTGTATATATATTTTTATGCAAATATGCGTTATTACATGGATATTTTGCATCTTTATTTTCATACAAATTTACATTATTTTATTGATATTCTCTTTATTTATTTTGATACGATTTAACATTATTCTATGTGTATTTTTTATATTTTTTTATACATATTTACATTATTTAATGTTCATTTTGTATATATATATATATATATATATATATATATATATATATATATATATATATTTTTATATATTTATATATATATATATATATATATATATATATATATATATATATATATATTATCCAAATTTACATTATTTTATGTGTATTTGTTTATATATTTTCATACAAATTTACATTATTTTATGTGTTTTTTGTATATATATTTTTCTACGTATTTAAATTATTTTATGTGTATTTTGTATATACATTTTCATAAAAAAATTACGTTATTTTATTGCGTGTATAAGTATATATTTTGATAATAATTTGATACAAATTCATGTTATTTAATGTGTATTTTTATATATATTTTCATACAAATTTATATTATTTTATGTGTATTTTTTCATATATTTTATTACAAATTTACCTTATTTTATGTTTATTTTTAGATTATTTCATAGGTATTTTGTATACATATTTTTATACTCATTTATATTATGTAAAGTGTGTTTTGTATATATATTATTATGCAAATTTATTTTATGTTCATTTTTGTACATATATTTTTATAGAAATTTGCGTTATTTTATGTATATAGTTTTATATAAATTTACGTTATTTTATGTGCTTTTTGTATATTTATATTTATACAAATACACATTCTTTTATTGGTATATTGTTTATTTACATTTATACGAATTTACATTATTTTATGTGTATTTTGTATACATTTTTTTATACGTATTTACTGAATATTATGTGTATTTAGTATATGTATTTTTATAGAAATCTACGCTATTTTATGTGTATTCGTATATATATTTTGAAACAAATTTACATTATTTTATATGTATTTTGCATATCTATTTCAATACAAATTTACCTTATTGTATGTGCATTTTGTATATTTATTTTAATACAAATTCAAATATTTTATGTGTATTTTGGTATCAATATTTTTATAAAAAATGCGTTATTTTATAGGTATTTTGCATCTTAATTTTCATACAAATTTACATTATTTTATTAATATTCTGTGTATATATTTCGATATGATTTTACATTATTCTATTTGTGTTTTGTATATATTTTTTTTATACATATTTTCATTATTTAATGTGTATTTTGATTATATATTTCATACAAATTTACGTTATTATAATTATGTGTATTTGTTTATATATTTTTTTTCAAATTTACATTATTTTATATGTATTTTGTATATGTATTTCAATACAAATTAACCTAATTTTATGTGTATTTTGTATATTTCTTTTCATACAAATTTAAATTATTTTGGGTATTTTTGTATATAGTTTTATATAAATTTAGGTTATTTTATGTACGGATTTACATTATTTAATGTGTGTTTTGTATATATATTTTTATCCAAAGTTACTTTATTTTACGTTCATTTTTGGACATATATTTTTTATGTAAATTAGCGTTATTTTATATGTATTTGTATATGTTTTCTCATACAAATTTACATTATTTTATTGATATTTTGTTTATTTAGTTTGATACGAATTACATGATTATATGAGTATTTTAAACATATTTTTTATACGTATTTACATTACTTAATGTGTATTTTGTTTATATATTTTTAAACAAATTTACGTTATTATATGTATTTTTATAAATATTTTGATACAAATTTACAGTATTTTATGTATTTTCGATATACATTTCAATTCAAATTTAGTTTATTTTATCTGTACTTTGTATAGCTATTTTCATACGAATTTAATAACTTCTGTGTATTTTTGTATATAGTTTTATACAAATTTACGTTATTTTATGTGTATTTTGTATATTTATATATATACAAATACACATTCTTTTATTGGTATTTTGTTTATTTATTTTGATACGAATTTACATTATTTTATGTGTATTTTGTATACATTTTCTTATACGTATTTACTTCATTTTATGTGTATTTTGTATATATATTTTTATACAAATCTACGTTATTTTATGTATTCGTATATATATTTTGAAACAAATTTACATTGTTTTATATGTATTTTGCATATCTATTTCAATACAGATTTACCTGTAAATGTAAATATACAAAATGCACATAAAATATCGTAAATTTATATAAAACTACGTATATACATAAAATAAAATAAGCTAAATTTGAATTGAAATGTATATACAAAATACAATATTTTATGTGTATATTTGTATTTGTATTAAGGTTATTTTATGTGTATTTTGTATTTATATTTTCATCCAAAACTACATTATTTTATTGGTATTTTCTTAATTTAATTCGATACGAATTTAGATTATTTCATAGGTATTTTCTATACATATTTTTATACTCATTTACATTATCTAATGTGTGTTTTGTATATATATTTTTATGCAAATTCATTTTATGTTAATTTTTGTACATATATTTTTTTAGAAATTTGCGTTATTTTATGTATATAGTTTTATATAAATTTACGATATTTTCTGTGCATTTTGTATATTTATATTTATACAAATACACATTCTTTTATTGGTATATTGTTTATTTACATTTATACGAATTTACATTATTTTATGTGTATTTTGTATGCATTTTTTTATACGTATTTACTTAATTTTATATATATTTTGTATATGTATTTTTATAGAAATCTACGTTATTTTATGTGTATTCGTATTTATATTTTAAAACAAATTTCCATTATTTTATATGTATTTTGCATATCTATTTCAATACAAATTTACCTTATTGTATGTGCATTTTGTATATCTATTTTAATACAAATTGAAATATTTAATGTGTATCTTGGTATCAATAATTTTATAAAAAAACGTAAATTTGTATAAAAAAATATGTACAAAACACAAATAGAATAATGTAAAATTGTATCAAAATAAATACACAGAATTTTAATAAAATAATGTAAATTTGTATGAAAATAAAGAAGCAAAATACCCATAAAATAACGCATTTTTTTTATTTATAAAAATATATATCCCAAAATACACTTCAAAAAATTAAATTTGTATTAAAATAAATATACAAAAAACACATACAATAAGGTAAATTTGTATTGAAATAGATATGCAAAATACATATAATACAATGTAAATTTGTTTAAAAATATATATACGAATACACATAAAATAACGTAGATTTCTATAAAAATATATATACAAAATACACATAAAATGAAGTAAATACGTATAAAAAAATGTATACAAAATACACATAAAATAATGTAAATTCGTATCAAAATAAATAAACAAAATACCAATTAAAGAATGTGTATTTGTATAGATATAAATATACAAAATACACATAAAATAACGTAGATTTATATAAAACTATATACAAAAAAAACACAAAAGTAATTAAATTTGTATGAAATTATATACAAAATACACACAAAAAAAGCTAAATTTGAATTGAAATATATATACAAAATACACATATTTTGCATATCTATTTTCAAACAAATTTAAATTATTTTTGTGTATTTTTGTATATATTTATTTTTTTTATACATAGAATAATGTAAAATCGTATCAAAATAAGTACACTGAATATCAATAAAATAATTTAAATTTGTATGAAAATAAAGATGCAAAATACCCATAAGATAAAGCATTTTATTTTTAAATATATATACAAAAATACACATAGAATAATTAAATTTGTATTAAAATTAATATACATAATGCACACATACAAAAAGGTAAATATGTATTGAAAAAAAAACGCAAAATACAAATAAAACAGTGTAAATTTGTTTCAAAATATATATACGAATACACATAAAATAACGTGTATATTGTATGTCTATTTTCATACAAATACACATTCTTTTATTGATATTTTGTTTATTTAATTTGACGCGAATTTACATTATTTAATGTGTATTTTATATATATATATATATATATATATATCTATATATATATATATATATATATATATATATATATATATATATATATATATATATATATATATATATATATATATATATATATAAATATATATATATATATATTTATACGTGTTTACATCATTTGATGTATTTTGTATATATATTTCTTTAGAAATCTACGTTGATTTATGAGTATTCGTATATAGATTTTGAAATAAATTTACACTGTTTTATGTGTATTTTGCATATTTTTTCAATACAAATTTACCTTATTGTATATGCATTTTGTATATTAATTTTAATACAAATTTAATTATGCTATGTGTATTTTTGTATATGTATTTTTATAAAAATATGCTTTATTTTATGGATATTTTGCATTTTATTTTCAATTTATATATATATATATATATATATATATATATATATATATATATATATATATATATATATATATATATATATATATATATATATATATATATATATATATATATATATATATATATATATATTTTTTTTAAACAATTTTACATTATTCTATGTGTATTTTGTATATCTATTTTTATACGTATTTACTTAATTTTATGTGTATTGTGTATATATATTTTTATAGAAATCTACGTTATTTTATGTGTATTCGTATATATATTTTGAAACAAATTTACATTGTTTTATATGTATTTTTGCATATCTCTTTCAATACAAGTTTACCTTATTGTATGTGCATTTTGTATATTTATTTTAATACAAATTTAAATATTTTATGTGTATTTTGGTATATATATTTTTATAAGAAATGCGCTATTTGATGGGAATTTTGCATCTTTATTTTCATACAAATTTACATTATTTTATTAATATTCGGTGTATTTATTTTGTTACGACTTCACATTATTCTATTTGTTTTATGTATATTTATTTTTTTACATATTTACATTATTTAATGTGTATCTTGCATATATATTTTATACAAATTTATTATCTATTATTTATTTTCATGCAAATACACATTCTTTTCATGATATTTTGTTTATTTATTTTGACACGAATTTACCTAGATATGTATTTTGTATATATATTTTTATACGTATTTACATAATTTCATGTGTATTTTGTATATATATTTCTATAGAAATCTACGTTATTTTATGTGTATTCGTATATATATTTTGATATAAATTAACTTTGTTTTATATGTATTTTTGAATATCTCTTTCAATACATATTTACCTTACTGTATATGCATTTTGTATATTTATTTCAATACAAATTTAAATATTTTTTGTGTATTTTGGTATATATATTTTTATAAAAAATGCGCTATTTTATGGGAATATTGAATCTTTCTTTTCATACAAATTTACATTATTTTATTGATATTCTGTGTATTTATATTGATAGGATTTTACATTATTCTATTTCTTTTTTGTATATATTTTTTTTATACACATTTACATTATTTAATGTGTATCTTGCATATATATTTTATACAAATTTACGTTATTTTAAGTGTATTTGTTTATATATTTTCATTCAAATTTACATTATTTTATGTGTATTTTGTATATGTATTTCAATACAAATTTACCTAATTTTATATGTATTTTGTATATTTCTTTTCATACAATTTTTAAACATTTTTGTTTATTTTTGTATATAGTTTTATACAAATTTAGGTTATTTTATGTACGCATTTACATTATTTAATGTGTGTTTTGTATATATATTTTTATGCAAATTTACTTTTTTTTATGTGCATTTTTGTACATATTTTTTTTTTAGAAATTTGCGTTATTTTATGTGTATTTGTATATGTTTTCTCATACAAATTTACATTATTTTATTGCTATTTTGTTTATTTATTTTGATTCGAATGAAAAAAGATATACAAAATATATATAAAATAAACTAAATTTGTATTAAAATATATATACAAAATACATAAAATAATGTAAATTTGTATCAAAATATTTTAACAGATGCGCATAAAATAACGTAAATTTGTTTTAAAATATACAAAATACACATTAAATAATGTAAATATGTATAAAAAAATATATTCAAAACACAAATAGAATAATGTAAAATCGTATCAAAATAAATACACTGTAAATTTGTATGAAAATAAAGATGCAAAATACCCATTAAATAACGCATTTTTTTTATAAAAATATATATATACCAAAATACACATGAAAAAATTAATTTGTATTAAAATAAATATACAAAATACACTTACAATAAGGTAAATCTGTATTGAAATAGATATGCAAAATACATATAAAACAATGTAAATTTGTTTCAAAATATATATACGAATACACATAAATAACGTAGATTTGTATAAAATATATATACAAAATACACATAAAATGAAGTAAATACGTATAAGAAATGTATACAAAATACACATAAAATAATGTAAATTCGTATCAAAATAAATAAACAAAATACTAATAAAGAATGTGTATTTGTATGAATATAAATATACAATATACATATAAATATCGTAAATTTGTATTAAACTATATACAAAAATAGACAGAAGTAATTAAATTAAATAAATGTTATATAATGAAAATGCGTATAAAAATATATATACAAAGTACATATAAAATAATACAAATTTAATTATTCTATGTGTATTTTTGTATATGTATTTTCATAAAAAAATGCTTTATTTTATGAGTATTTTGCATCTTTATTTTCATACAAATTTACTTTATTTTATTGATATTCTGTGTATTTATTTTGATACGATTTTACATTATTCTATGTATATTTTGTATATATATTTCATACAAATGAACGTTATTTTATGTGAATTTGTTTTCATTTCATACAAATTTACATTATTTCATGCGTATTTTGTACTTGTATTTAAATGCAATTTTAACTAATTATATGTGTATTATGAATATCTTTTTTCATACAAATCGAAATTAATTTTGTGTATTTTAGTATATATTTTTATTCAAATTTTCGTAGTTTTATGTGTATTTTGTATATTTATTTTCCTACAAATATACGTTCTTTTATCAGAATTTTGTTTATTTATTTTGATACGTATTTTCATTATTTTAGATGGATGTGATATATATATTTTTATACTTATTTACATAATTTTATATGTATTTTGAATATATATTTTCATAGAAATTTACTCTATTTTATGTGTATTCGTATATATATTTTGATACAAATTTACATTATTTATGTGTATTTCGCATATCTATTTCAATACAAATTTTCTTTATTGTATGTGCCTTTTGTATATTTATTTTGATACAAATTTAATTATTTTATGTGTATTTTTGTATATATATTTTTAAACAAATATGCGTTATTATATGGGTATTTTGCATCTTTATTTTCATACAAATTTACATTATTTTATTGACAGTCTGTTTATTTATTTTGATACGATTTTACGTTATTCTTTGAATTTTGTATATATATTTTTAGACATATTTACATTATTTAATGTATATTTTGTACATACATTTTTTGGAAATTTACGTTATCTTATGTGTATTTGTTTATATATTTTCATACAAATTTACATTATTTTATGTGTATTTTGTATAAGTATTTCAATAAAAATTTGCCTAATTTCATGTGTATTTTTCATATCTATTTTCAAACAAATTTAAATTATTTTTGTGTATTTTTGTATATATTTTTATACAAATTTTTGTTATTTTATTTGTATTTTGTATATATATTTTCCTACAAATATACATTCTTTTAGAGGAAATTTTGTTTATTTATTTTGATACGAACTTACATTATTTTATGTATTTTGTATATATATATATATATCTATATATATATATATATATATATATATATATATATATATATATATATATATATATATATATATATATATATATATATATATATATATATTTTTTTTATGTATTTAAATTATTTTTTGTGTATTTTTTATATATATTTTCATAAAAAATTTAGGTGTTTTTATTGTGTGTGTTGGTATATATTTTGATAAAAATTTCATTATTATATTGTATATTTATTTTAATATAAATTCAATTATTTTATGTGTATTTTTGTATATATATATTTTTAAATATCAGTCATTTAATGGGTATTTTGCATCTTTAATTTTATAAATTTTTACATTACGTACATATCTTTTATACGTATTTACATTATTTAATGTGTATTTTGTTTATATATTTTTATTCAAATTAACGTTATTATATGTGTATTTGAATATATATTTTGATACAAATTTACATTATTTTATGTATTTTCTATATTTATTTCAATTCAAATTTAGCTGATTTTATGTGTCTTTTGTATATCTATTTTCATACAAATTTAATTATTTTTGTTTATTTTTGTATATAGTTTTATACAATTTTACGTTATTTTATGTGTATTTTGTATATTTATATTTATACAAGTAAACATTCATTTATTGGCATTTAGTTTATTTATTTTGATACGAATTTACATTATTTTATGTGAATTTTGTATACATTTTCTTATCCGTATTTACTTCATTTTATGTGTATTTTGTATATATATTTTTTATAGAAATCTACGTTATTTTATGTGTATTCGTATATATATTTTGAAACGAATATACATTGTTTTATGTGTATTTTGCATATCTATTTCAATACAAATTTACCTTATTTTATGTGTATTTTGTATATTTATTGTAATACAAATTTAAATATTTTATGTGTATTTTGGTATATATATTTTCATAAAAAATGCGTTGTTTTATGGGTATTTTGCATCTTTATTTTCATACAAATTTACATTATGTTATTAATATTCTGTGTATTTATTTTGATACTATTCTACATTATTCTATTTGTGTTTTGTACATATTTTTTTAAATATGTTTACATTATTTAATGTGTATTTTCTATATATATTTCATAAAAATTTACATTATTTTAAGTGTATTTGTTTTTATATTTTCATTCAAATTTACATTATTTTATGTGTATTTTGTATATGTATTTCAATAGAAATTTAACTAGTTTTATGTGGATTTTGTATATATATTTTTATACAAATTTAAATTATTTTTGTGTATTTTTTTAATAGAGTTTTATACAAATTTTCAATATTTTATGTGTATTTTCTATATCTATTTTCATACAAATACACATTCTTTTATTGATATTTTGTTTATTTATTTTGATGCGAATTTACATTATTTAATGTGTATTGTGTATATATATTTTTATATGTATTTACGTCATTTCATGTGTATTTTGTATATATATTTCTATAGAAATATACGTTATTTTATGTGTATTCGTATATATATTTTGAAACAAATATACATTGTTTTATGTGCATTTTGTATATTTTTTCAATACAAATTTACCTTATTGTACGTGCATTTTGTATATTAATTTTAATACAAATTTAATTATTCTATGTGTATTCTTGTATATGTATTTAAAAAAAATATATGCTTTATCTTATGGGTATTTTGCATCTTTATTTTCATACAAAATTACATTATTTTATTGATATTCTGTGTATTTATTTTGATACGATTTTACATTATTCTATGTATGTATGTAAGAACAAGTCGCCAGGTCCTGACGGGATATTTCCGAAGGTATTAAAGGAGTTAGGTGATATAATCAGTGACCCACTATCCGACATCTTTAAGATGTCGGTAAATACTGGCTATGTGCCGAGCCTATGGAAAGTAGCTAATGTGACGCCGATTTTCAAAAAGGGGGACAGGTCAGTTGCTTCAAACTATCGCCCAATTAGCTTAACATCGGTTATAGGGAAGATGCTGGAGTCCATAATAGCCAGGAACATTCGGGAGCATTTAGAGAAACATAGCTTAATTCACGACTCGCAGCATGGGTTCACAAAAGGTAGGTCATGCCTCAGCAATCTCTTGTCCTTCTACAATAAAGTATTTGAGGTGGTTGACAGAGTTGAAAATTATGATGTAATCTATCTTGATTTTAGTAAAGCATTTGACAAAGTTCCTCACCAACGACTGTTGCTTAAATTACAGGCTCACGAAGTAGAGGGTAAAGTTTTGAACTGGGTCAAGGCGTGGCTTAGCAATAGGAAGCAAAGAGTGCAAATCAATGGTAAAAGATCTGACTGGGGATGTGTTACGAGTGGGGTCCCAAGGTTCGGTATTAGGTCCACTTTTGTTTATTATTTATATCAATGACTTAGACACAGGAATTAGTAGTGATGTTAGTAAATTTGCAGATGATACCAAGATCGGTAGAGTAATTGAGTCGGATCAGGACGCTAGTATTCTCCAAGGTGAACTCAATAGATTATATGACTGGGCGGATAAATGGCAGATGGAGTTCAATGTAGGGAAGTGCAGTATTGAGTGTAGTGAACAACCCTCACATAACTATTGCTTAAATGACACTCTCATAAGTAGGTCTGGGTGCGAGAGGGATTTAGGGGTCTTAGTGAGCTCTGATCTCCGTCCAAGGGCACAATGCACTCAAGCTAGAAATCGAGCTAATAGGGTACTGGGATTTATTTCAAGGAGCGTAAGCAACAGAAGCCCAGAAGTCTTCCTCAAACTATATTTAGCATTAGTTAGACCTCATCTTGACTATGCGGTTCAGTTCTGGTCACCCTACTATAGAATGGATATCAAAATGTTAGAATCGGTGCAGAGGAGGATGACTAAGATGATTCAGGGGTTGAGAAACTTGCCATACGAGGAAAGACTCAAACAGTTAAACTTGCATTCTCTAGAAAGGCGAAGGGTGCGTGGAGACATGATCGAGGTTTATAAATGGATGAAGGGCTTTAATAAGGGAGACATTCATAAGGTTTTGTTGGTAAAAGAACCGGGTAGGACACGAAGTAACGGGTTTAAACTGGATAAATTCAGATTTAACAGGGACATAGGCAAAAATTGGTTTACTAACAGGGTGGTGGATGAGTGGAATAGGCTTAGCAGTCATGTGGTGAGTGCCAATACAATTGTCACATTCAAAAATAGACTAGATAAATTCATGGACAGCGATGTTAGGTGGGGTTAGATACACGGGAGCTTAGGGTCAAAGGAGCTGCCTCGTACAGGCCTACCGGCCTCTTGCAGACTCCTGCGTTCTTATGTTCTTATGTTCTTATATCTATTTTATACAAATGTACGTTATTTTATGTGAATTTGTTTTCATTTCATACAAATTTACATTATTTTATGTGTATTTTGTACATGTATTTAGATACAAATTTAACTAATTATATGTGTATTTTGTATATCTATTTTCATACAAATTGAAATTTATTTTTTTGTTTTTTTGTATATATTTTTATTCAAATTTTCGTATTTTTATGTGTATTTTGTATATTTATTTTCCTACAAATATACGTTCTTTTATCGGAGTTTGGTTTATTTATTTTGATACGAATTTTCATTTTTTTAGGTGTATTTTATATATATATATATATATATATATATATATATATATATATATATATATATATATATATATATATATATATATATATATATATATATATATATATATATATATATATATATATATATATATATTTTACATAATTTTATATGTATTTTGAATATATATTTTCATAGAAATTTACTCTATATGTATATACAAAAAAACACAAAAATAATTTAAATTTGTATGAAAATAAATATACAAAATACACATAAAATTAGGTAAATTTGTATTGAAATACATATACTAAATACACTTAAAATAATGTTAATTTGAATGAAATTATATAAACAAATACACTTAAAATAACGTTAATTTGTATAAAATATATATAAAAAATACACATTAAATAATGTATTTTTATAAATATAAATATACAAAATGCACATAAAGTAACGTAAATTTGTATAAAACTATATACAAAAATACACAGAAGTAATTAAATTTGTATGAAAATAGATATACAAAATACACACAAAATAAGCTTAATTTGAATTGAAATATATATAAAAAATACATAAAATAAAGTAAATTCGTTTCAAAATATTTTTAACAAATACACATATAATACCGTAAATTTGTAAAAAAAATATATAAACAAAATACACATTAAGTAATGTAAATACGTATAAAAAATATTTACAAAATACACAAATAATCAAGTCTTTCGTATCAAAATAAATAAAACAAAAAACTAGTTAAATAATGTAAATTTGTATGAGAAAACATATACAAAATACATATAAAATAACGTTTTAAGTTTCTATAAAAATATATGTACAAAAATGCACATAAAATTAGTTTGCATAAAAAAATATATACAAAACACACATTAGATAATGTAAATGAGTATAAAAATATGTATACAAAATACCTATGAAATAATCTATGTGTATATATTTTATTTATACATATTTACATTATTTAATGTTCATTTTGTATATATATTTTATCCAAATTTACATTATTTTATGTGTATTTGTTTATATATTTTCATACATATTTACATTATTTTATGTGTTTTTTGAATATATATTTTTCTACGTATTTAAATTATTTTATGTGTATTTTGTATATACATTTTCATAAAAAAATTACGTTATTTTATTGTGTGTATAAGTATATATTTTGATACAAATTTTATACAAATTCATGTTATTTAATGTGGGTTTGTATATATATTTTCATTCAAATTTATATTATTTTATGTGTATTTTTTCATATATTTCATTACAAATTTACCTTATTTTATGTTTATTTTGTATATTTATTTCATTCAATTTTAAATTATTTTATGTGTATATTTCTATTTGTATTTAGGTTATTTTATGTGTATTTTGTATATATATTTTCATCCAAAACTACATTATTTTACTGGTATTTCTTAATTTAACTCGATACGAGTTTAGATTATTTCATAGGTATTTTGTATACATATTTTTATACTCATTTACATTATCTAATGTGTGTTTTGTATATATATTTTTATGCAAATTTATTTAATGTTCATTTTTGTACACATATTTTTATAGAAATTTCCGTTATTTTATGTATATAGTTTTATATAAAATTACGTTATTTTATGTGCATTTTGTATATTTATATTTATACAAATACACATTCTTTTATTGGTATATTGTTTATTTACATTTTTATGAATTTACATTATTTTATGTGTATTTTGTATACATTTTTTATACGTATTTACTTAATATTATGTGTATTTTGTATATGTATTTTTATAGAAATCTACGTTATTTTATGTGTATTCGTATATATATTTTGAAACAAATTTACATTGTTTTATATGTATTTTGCATATCTATTTCAATACATATTTACCTTATTGTATGTGTATTTTGTATATTTATTTTAATACAAATTAATTTTTTCATGTGTATTTTGGTATATATATTTTTATAAAAAAAATCCTTATTTAACGGGTATTTTGCATCATTATTTTCATACAAATTTACATTGTTTTATTAATTTTCTGTGTATTTATTTTGATACGATTTTACATTATTCTATTTGTGTTTTGTATATATTTTTTTATACATATTTATATTATTTAATGTGTATTATGTATATTTTAAAACAAATTTACGTTATTTTATGCGCACCTGTTAAAATATTTTGATACAAATTTACATTATTTTATGTATTTTGTATATATATTTCAATACAAATTTAGTTTATTTTATGTATATTTTGTTTATCTATTTTCATTCGTATCAAAATAAATAAACAAAATAGCAATAAAATTATGTAAATTTGTACGAGAAAACATATACAAATACACATAAAATAACGCAAATTTCTATAAGAATATATGTACAAAAATGCACATAAAATAAAGTAAATTTGCATAAAAATATATATACAAAACACACATTAAATAATGTAAATGCGTACATAAAATAACCTAAATTTGTATAAAACTATATACAAAATACACAAAATATTTAAAATTTGTATGAAAGAAATATACAATACACATAAAATTAGGTAAATTTGTATTGAAATACATATAAAATACACATAAAATAATGTAAATTTGAATGAAAATATATAAACAAATACACTTAAAATAACGTAAATTTGTATGAAATATATATAGAAAATACACATTAAATAATGTAAATATGTATAAAAAAATATATACAAAACACAAATAGGATAATGTAAAATAGTATCAAAATAAATACACAGAATATTAAAAAAATAATGTAAATTTGTATGAAAATAAAGATGCAAAATACCCATAAAACAACGCATTTTTTATGAAAATATATATACCAAAATACACATGAAAAAATACAAATTTAACTATTTTTGTTTATTTTTTTATATAGTTTTATACAATTTTACGTTATTTTATGTGTGTTTTGTATATTTATATTTATACAAGTAAACATTCTTTTATTGGCATTTAGTTTATTTATTTTGATACGAATTTACATTAGTTTTTGTGTATTTTGTATACATTTTCTTATACGTATTTACTTCATTTTATGTGTATTTTGTATATATATTTTTATAGAAATCTACGTTATTTTATGTGTATTCGTATATATATTTTGAAACAAATTTACATTGTTTTATGTGTATTTTGCATATCTATTTCAATACAAATTTGCCTTATTGTATGTACATTTTGTATATTTATTGTAATACAAATTTAAATATTTTATGTGTATTTTGGTATATATATTTTCATAAAAAATGCGTTGTTTTATGGGTATTTTGCATCTTTATTTTCATACAAATTTACATTATTTTATTAATATTCTGTGTATTTATTTTGATACTATTTTACATTATCCTATTTGTGTTTTGTATATATTTTTTTATACATATTTACATTATTTAATGTGTATTTTCTATATATATTTCATACAAATTTACGTTATTTTAAGTGTATTTGTTTATATATTTTCATTTTAATTTACATTATTTTATGTGTATTTTGTATATGTATTTCAATAGAAATTTAACTAGTTTTATGTGTATTTTGTATATATATTTTTATACAAATTTAAATTATTTTTGTGTATTTTTTGAATAGAGTTTTATACAAATTTACAATATTTTATGAGTATTTTGTATATCTATTTTCTTACAAATACACATTCTTTTATTGATATTTTGTTTATATATTTTGATGCGAATTTACATTATTTAATGTGTATTTTGTATATATATATTTTTATACGTATTTACGTCATTTCATGTGTATTTTGTATATATATTTCTATAGAAATATACGTTATTTTATGTGTATTCGTATATATATTTTGAAACAAATATACATTGTTTTATGTGCATTTTGTATATTTTTTCAATACAAATTTACCTTATTGTACGAGCATTTTGTATATTAATTTTAATACAAATTTAATTATTCTATGTGATTCTTGTATATGTATTTAAAAAAAAAATGCTTTATTTTATGGGTTTTTTTCATCTTTATTTTTTATACAAAATTACCTTATTTTATTGATATTCTGTGTGTTTATTTTGATACGATTTTACATTATTCTATGTATATTTTGTATATCTATTTTATACAAATGTACGTTATTTTATGTGAATTTGTTTTCATTTCATACAAATTTACATTATTTTATGTGTATTTTGTAGATGTATTTAAATACAAATTTAACTAATTATATGTGTATTTTATTTATCTATTTTCATACAAATTGAAATTTATTTTTTTGTTTTTTTGTATATATTTTTATTCAAATTTTTGTCATTTTATGTGTATTTTGTATATTTATTTTCCTACAAATATACGTTCTTTTATCGGAATTTTGTGTATTTATTTTGATACGAATTTTCATTTTTTAGGTGTATTTGATATATATATTTTTATACTTATTTACATAATTTTATATGTATTTTGAATATATATTTTCATAGAAATTTACTCTATATGTATATACAAAAAAACACAAAAATAATTTAAATTTGTATGAAAATAAATATACAAAATACACATAAAATTAGGTAAATTTGTATTGAAATACATATACAAAATACACTTAAAATAATGTAAATTTGAATGAAATTATATAAACAAATACACTTAAAATAACGTTAATTTGTATAAAATATATATAAAAAATACACATTAAATAATGAAAATATGTATAAAAAAATATATACAAAACACAAATAGTATAAAATAAAATCGTATCAAAATATATACACAGAATATTAATAAAATAATGTACATTTGTATGAAAACTAAGGTGCAAAATACCTATTAAATAACGCATTTTTTATAAAATTATATATACCAAAATACACATAAAATATTTGAATTTGTATTAAAATAAATATACAAAATGCACATAAAATAAGGTAAATTTGTATTGAAATAGATATGCAAAAAACATATAAAACAATGTAAATTTGTTTCAAAATATATATACGAATACACATAAAATAACGTAGATTTATATAAATATATATTTATTTACGTAATTTTAGGTGTATTTTTCATATATTTTCATTCAAATTTAAATATTATTTTATGTGTATTTTGTATATATATTTCAATACAAATGTACCTAATTTTATGTATATTTTGTACATGTATTTAAATACAAATTTATTTAATTATATGAGTATTTTGTATATCTATTTTTATACAAATTGAAATTAATTTTGTGTATTTTTGTATATATTTTTATACAAATATATTTTGTATATTTTTTTTCCTACATATACGTTCTTTTATCGTAGTTTTGTTTATTTATTTTTTATACGAATTTACATTATTTTACGTGTATTTGATATGTATATTTTTATACTTATTTATATCATTTTATTTGTGTTTTGAATATATATTTTCATGGAAATTTACTCTATTTTATGGGTATTCGTATATATATTTTGATACAAATTTACATTATTTATGTTTATTTTTCATATCTATTTCAATACAAATTTACCATATTGTATGTGTATTTTGTATATCTATTTTAATAAAAATTTAATTATTTTATGTGTATTTTTGTAAAAATATGCGTTATTATTTGGGTATTTTGCATCTTTATTTTCATACAAATTTACATTATTTTATTGATATTCTGTTGATTTATTTTGATACGATTTTACATTATTCCATGTGTATTTTGTATATATATTTTTATACACATTTACATTATTTAATGTATATTTTGTATATATATTTGATATAAATTTACGCTATTTTATGTGTATTTGTTTATATATTTTCACAAATTTACAATATTTTATGTGTAATTTGTATATGTATTTCAATACAGATTTGCCTAATTTCATGTGTATTCTGCATATCTATTTTCAAATAAATTTAAATGTATTTTTCATATATTTTTATACAAATTTTAGTTATTTTATTTGTATTTTGTATTTATATTTTCCTTCACATATACATTCTTTTAGTGGAATTTTGTTCATTTATTTTCAAAAGAATTTACATAATTTTATGTTTATTTTGTATATATATTTTTCTACGTATTTACATTATTTTATGTGTATTTTTTATATATATTTTCCTAAAAATTTACGTTATTTTATTGTGTGTATTCGTATATGTTTTGATACAAATTTACATTATTTTATGTTTATTTTGCATATCTATTTCAATATAGATTTACCTTATTGTATGTGTATTCTGCATATTTATTTTAATAAAAATTTAATTATTTTATGTGTACTTTGTATACATTTTCTTATACGTATTTACTTCATTTAATGTGTATTTTGTATATATATTTTTTATAGTAATCTACGTTATTTTATGTGTATTTGTATATATATTTTGAAGCAAATTTACATTGTTTTATATGTATTTAGCATATCTATTTCAATATAAATCTACCTTATTGTATGTGCATTTTGTATATTTATTGTAATACAAATTTAAATATTTTATTATTTTGGTATATATATTTTTATAAAAAGAGTTTTATAAAAATTTAAAATATTTTATGTGTATTTTGTATATCTATTTTCATACAAATACTCATTTTTTATTGATATTTTGTTTATTTATTTTGACGCTAATTCACATTATTTAATGTGTATTGCGTATATATATTTTTATACGTATTTACGTCATTTCATGTGTATTTTGTATATATATTTCTATAGAAATATGTTATTTTATGTGTATTCGTATATATATTTTGAAACAAATATACATTGTTTTATGTGCATTTTGCATATTTTTTCAATATAAATTTACATTATTGTACGTTCATTTTATATTAATTTTAATACAAATTTAATTATTTTATGTGTATTTTGTATATGTATTTTCATAAAAAAATGCTTTATTTTACGGGTATTTTGCATCTTTATTTTCATACAAATTTATATTATTTTATTGACATTCTGTGTATTTATTTTGATACGATTTTACATTATTCTATGTATATTTTGTATATATATTTCACACAAATGAACGTTATTTTATGTGAATTTGTTTTCATTTCATACAAATTTACATTATTTAATGTGTATTTTGTACATGTATTTAAAAACAAATTTAACTAACTATATGTGTATTATGTATATCTATTTTCATACAAATTGAAATTAATTTTGTGTATTTTAGTATATATTTTTATTCGAATTTTTTACTAATTTTATGTGAATTTTGTATATTTATTTTCCTACAAATATACGTTCTTTTATCGGAATTTTGTTTATTTATTTTGATACGAATTTTCATTATTATAGGTGTATTTGATATATATATTTTTATACTTATTTACATAATTTTATATGTATTTTGAATATATATTTTCATAGAAATTTACTCTATTTTATGTGTATTCGTATATATATTTTGATACAAATTTACGTTATTTATGTGTATTTCGCATATCTATTTCAATACAAATTTTCTTTATTGTATGTGCCTTTTGTATATTTATTTTGATGCAAATTTAATTATTTTATGTGTATTTTGTATATATATTTTTAAACAAATATGCGTTATTATATGGGTATTTTGCATCTTTATTTTCATACAAATTTACATTATTTTATTGATTGTCTGTTTATTTATTTTGATACGATTTTACGTTATTCTGTGTATTTTGGGTATATATTTTTAGACATATTTACATTATTTAATGTATATTTTGTACATATATTTTATGGAAATTTACGTTATCTTATGTGTATTTGTTTATATATTTTCATACAAATTTACATTATTTTATGTGTATTTTGTATATGTATTTCAATAGAAATTTGCCTAATTTCATTTGTATTTTGCATATCTATTTTCAAACAAATTTAAATTATTTTTGTGTATTTTTGTATTATTTTTATACAAATTTTTTTATTTTATTTGTATTTTGTATATATATTTTCCTACACATATACATTCTTTTAGAGGAAATTTTGTTTATTTATTTTGATACGAATTTACATTATTTTATGTGTATTTTGTATATATATTTTTCTATATATTTACATTATTTTATGTGTATTTTGTATATATATTTTCATAAAAATTTACGTAGTTTTATTGTGTATTCGTATATATTTTTATAAAATTTTCATTATTTTATGTGTTTTTGCATATCTATTTCAATAAAATCTTCCTTATTGTATGTGTATTTTGTATATTTATTTTAATACAAATTTAATTATTTTATGTGTATTTTTGTATATATATTTTTTTAAATATGAGATATTTTATGGGTATTTTGCATCTTTAGTTTTATAAATTTTTACATTACGTACATATCTTTTATACGTATTTATATTATTTAATGTTTATTTTGTTTATATATTTTTATACAAATTTACGTTATTATATGTGTATTTGAATATATATTTTGATACAAATTTACATTATTTTATGTATTTTCTATATTTATTTCAATTCAAATTTAGCTTATTTTATGTGTCTTTTATGTGTTTTTTATGTGTATTTTCAAACAAATTTAATTATTTTTGTTTATTTTTGTATATAGTTTTATACAATTTTACGTTAATTTATGTGTATTTTGTATATTTATATTTATACAAGTAAACATTCTTTTATTGGCATTTAGTTTATTTATTTTGATACGAATTTACATTATTTTATGTGTATTTTGTATACATTTTCTTATACGTATTTACTTAATTTTATGTGTATTTTGTACATATATTTTATAGAAATCTACGTTATTTTATGTGTATTCGTATGTATATTTTGAAACAAATTTACATTGTTTTATATGTATTTTGCATATCTATTTCAATACAAATTTACCTTATTGTATGTGCATTTTGTATATTTATTGTAATACAAATTTAAATATTTTATGTGCATTTTGGTATATATATTTTCATAAAAAATGCGTTGTTTTATGGGTATTTTGCATCTTTATTTTCATACAAATTTACATTATTTTATTAATATTCTGTGTATATATTTTGATACTATTTTACATTATTCTATTTGTGTTTTGTATATATTTTTTTATACATATTTACATTATTTAATGTGTATTTTCTATATATATTTCATACAAATTTTCGTTATTTTAAGTGTATTTGTTTATATATTTTTACTCAAATTTACATTATTTTATGTGTATTTTGTATATGTATTTCAATAGAAATTTACCTAATTTCATGTGTATTTTGTATATATATTTTATACAAATTTAAATTATTTTTTGTGTATTTTTGTATAGACTTTTATACAAATTTACAATATTTTATGTGATTTTGTATATCTATTTTCATACAAATACACATTCTTTTATTGATATTTTGTTTATTTATTTTGATGCGAATTTATATTATTTAATGTGAATTGTGTATATATATTTTTATACGTATTTACGTTATTTCATGTGTATTTTGTATATATATTTCTATAGAAATATACGTTATTTTATGTGTATTCGTATATATATTTTAAAACAAATATACATTGTTTTATGTGCATTTTGCATATTTTTTCAATACAAATTTACCTTATTGTACGTGCATTTTGTATATTAATTTTAATACAAATTTAGCTATTCTATGTGTATTTTTGTATACGTATTTTGTACATGTATTTAAATACAAATTTAACTAATTATATGTGTATTTTGTATATCTATTTTCATAAAAATTGAAATTAATTTTGTGTATTTTGTATATATTTTATTCAAATTTTCGTAATTTTATGTATTTTGTATATTATTTTCCTACAAATATACGTTCTTTTATCGGAATTTTATTTATTTATTTTGATACGAATTTTTTTTTTTAGGTGTATTTGATATATATATTTTTATACTTATTTACATAATTTTATATGAATTTTGAATATATATTTTCATTGAAATTTACTCTATATGTATAAGTATAGAAAATACACATGAAATAATATAAATTCGTATCGAAATAAATGAACAAAATACCTATAAAATAATGTAATTTTGAATGAAAATATATATAGAAAATACACATAAAATAACGTAAATACAAATAAATATATACACATAAAATAATTTGAATTTGAAAGAAAATAGATGTAAAAATAAACTTAAAATAAGGCAAATTTATTATGAAATATATATACAAAATACACATAAAATAATGTAGATTTGTTTCAAAATATATATACGAATACACATAAAATAACGTAGATTTCTATAGAAATATATATATATATATATATATATATATATACAAAATACACATGAAATGTTGTAAATACGTATAAAAATATATATACAAAATACACATTAAATAATGTAGACTCAAAATAAATAATTAAAATATCAATAAAAGAATGTGTATTTGTATGAAAATACAAAATACACATAAAATAACGTAAATTTGTATAAAACTATATATAAAAATACACAAACATAAGTTAAATTTGTATGAAAATAAAATACAAAATACACATAAAATTAGGTAAATGTGAAATACATATACAAAATACACATAAAATAATGTAAATTTGAATGAAAATATATAAACAAATACACTTAAATTAACATAAATTTTTATAAAATATATATAAAAAATACTCATTAAATAATGTAAATATGTATAAAAAATATATATATATATATATAAAACTCAAATAGAATAATGTAAAATCGTATTAAAATAAATATACAGAATGTAAATAAAATAATGTAAATTTGTATGAAAATAAAGATGCAAAATACCCATAAAATAACGCATTTTTTATAAATAGACAAAATAGACATGAAAGGATGTAAATACGAATAAAAATATATATACAAAATACACATTAAATAATGTAAATTCGCGTCAAAATAAATAAACAAAATGTCAATAAAAGAATTTGTATTTGTATGAAAATAAATATACAAAATACACATAAGATAACATAAATTTGTATAAAACTATATACAAAAATACACAAAAATAATTTAAATTTGTATGAAAATAAATATACAAAATACACATAAAATTAGGTAAATTTGTATTGAAATACATATACAAAATACACATAAAATACTGTAAATTTGAATGAAAATTCATAAACAAATACACTTAAAATAACGTAAATTTGTATAAAAAAATATATACAAAACACAAATAGAATAATGTAAAATCGTATCAAAATAAATACACAGAATATTAATAAAATAATGTAAATTTGTATGAAAATAAAGAAGCAAAATACCCATAAAATAACGCATTTTTTTTAATATATATACAAAAATACACAAAAAATTTATTTGTATTAAAATAAATATACAAAATACACATACAATAAGGTAAATCTATTTTTATAAAAATACATATACAAAAATACACATAGAATAATTAAATTTGTATTAAAATTAATATACAAAATGCATATACAATAAGGTAAATTTGTATTGAAAAAATATGCAAAATACACATAAAAGTGTAAATTTGTTTAAAAATCTATATACGAATACACATAATATAACGTATATTTCTATAGAAATATATATACAAAATACACATGAAAGATGTAAATACGTATCAAAATATATATACAAAATACACATTAAATAATTTAAATTCTCGTCAAAATAAATGAACAAAATATCAATAAAAGAATGTGTATTTGTATGAAAATAGATATACAAAATACTCATAAAATAACATAACTTTTTATAAAACGATATACAAAATACACAAAAATAATTTAAATTTGTATGAAAATAAATATACAAAATACACATAAAATTAGGTAAATTTGTATTGAAATACATATACAAAATACTCATAAAATAATGGAAATTTGAATGAAAATATATAAACATATACACTTAAAATAACGTAAATTTGTATCAAATATATATACAAAATACTAATTAAATAATGTAAATATGTATAAAAAAAAATATATACAAAACACAAATAGAATAATGTAAAATCGTATCAAAATATATACACAGAATATTAATAAAATAATGTACATTTGTATGAAAACTAAGGTGCAAAATACCTATTAAATAACGCATTTTTATAAAATTATATACCAAAATACACATAAATATCTGAATTTGTATTAAAATAAATATACAAAATGCACATAAAATAAGGTAAATTTGTATTGAAATAGATATGCAAAAAACATATAAAACAATGTAAATTTGTTTCAAAATATATATACGAATACACATAAAATAACGTAGATTTATATAAATATATATTTATTTACGTAATTTTAGGTGTATTTTTCATATATTTTCATTCAAATTTAAATATTATTTTATGTATTTTGTATATGTATTTCAATACAAATGTACCTAATTTTATGTATATTTTGTACATGTATTTAAATACAAATTTATTTAATTATATGAGTATTTTGTATATCTATTTTTATACAAATTGAAATTAATTTTGTGTATTTTTGTATATATTTTTATACAAATATATTTTGTATATTTTTTTCCTACATATATACGTTCTTTTATCGTAGTTTTGTTTATTTATTTTTATACGAATTTACATTATTTTAGGTGTATTTGATATGTATTTTATACTTATTTAAATCATTTTATTTGTGTTTTGAATATATATTTTCATGGAAATTTACTCTATTTTATGGGTATTCGTATATATATTTTGATACAAATTTACATTATTTATGTTTATTTTTCATATCTATTTCAATACAAATTTACCATATTGTATGTGTATTTTGTATATCTATTTAATAAAATTAATTATTTTATGTGTATTTTGTAAAATATGCGTTATTATTTGGGTATTTTGCACCTTTATTTTCATACAAATTTACATTATTTTATTGATATTCTGTTGATTTATTTTGATACGATTTTACATTATTCCATGTGTATTTTGTATATATATTTTATACACATTTACATTATTTAATGTATATTTTGTATATATATTTGATATAAATTTACGCTATTTTATGTGTATTTGTTTATATTTTCATACAAATTTACAATATTTTATGTGTAATTTGTATATGTATTTCAATACAGATTTGCCTAATTTCATGTGTATTCTGCATATCTATTTTCAAATAAATTTAAATGTATTTTCATATATTTTTATACAAATTTTAGTTATTTTATTTGTATTTTGTATTTATATTTTCCTTCACATATACATTCTTTTAGTGGAATTTTGTTCATTTATTTTCAAAAGAATTTACATAATTTTATGTGTATTTTGTATATATATTTTTCTACGTATTTACATTATTTTATGTGTATTTTTTATATATATTTTCCTAAAAATTTACGTTAT